>NC_030434.2:8456437-8523937 GCF_001660625.3 Ictalurus punctatus | reverse complement strand
AGCAGGCTAGCCGGTCACTTTTCCAGCTGCGTAGCTGGTCAGTAACAGGACCGTCCCTCCAGACGAGCTTCCATTTTGTCGCTATTTTCACCGCCCTCTGAGCAGGGCTTCACCAAAATACAGACGTATTTGGTTCCTGTTGTTATCCAGGTACCACGCGAACCAAGCTGGGACTAAAAATAGTGCAGACTACACAGATTGATCAAACACCGGCCTCCCGGGATCGGCTTGATTAATGTTTCTGGCTGGAGCTGCCTCTGTACTGGCACGGAAACCTCCGCCAGTAGACTGGTGTAGACTCTGCCAAGGTTTCTGACTCGTTTCAGAAGTTCTTTTTCTGGAGGATTTAAGAGGCAGCAGTACAGCTTTATCACACGTCTGGGTGGAAGGTACGTGATGAAGCTGACACACGCACAGCTTATGAAAGAAAGCGCATCGATGTCTGAAAACGGTAGAGATGGCAGTTATATATATATATATATACACACGTATATACGTATATACACACACACAGATGTTTTTGTTGCGTCTGACGCTTTCTCTTCCTAAGCCGTTGCGTGAGATTCTTTGCACACCGAGCTTAGTCATTGCTGTTTCTTTTGCCGGCGCTGTTGTCATTTCCACTTCTGCTTTACAAAGCAGAAATCAATGGATGCCGTCCCTCAACGCTCTGACTCATATAAAGGAAACGGAACCGATGGGATCCATTAGGTCTGAGCCACAGTCATCTCGGCAGAAACACAGTCACCGTATGAGTCAGAGTTCAGTACTGACGTGACCTGGGGGTTGTTGTTGTTGTTGTTGTTGTTGTTGTTTTTAAATCAGCATTAATCAGCATTCAGCTCTGCGGTGTAGAGTTCCTGAGCTGTCGGTCTCTTTGCGTTTTTTCATAATCCATACGAATCGGTCCAGGATCGGACGCCGTCCTGAATGTTCGGTAGTGTTTTCTTTTTCGGGTCAGGGGCGTGTTAGAATTGGTAAACGGTCTGCACTTATAACCTCGGCGGTTCGACAAAGTGCTTTGCACTGGTTATGATTCACCCATTCACACACACACACACACCAATGGTAGCAGAGCCGTCACGCAAAGCGCTAGCTTGCTATCGGGAGCAACTCAGTGCAGTATCTTGCCCAAGGACACTTCGGCGTGTGGAGTCACATGGGCCGGGAATCGAACCGCCGACCCTACGACGACTGCGGTGGTTCTAACTTTTACGTGAGCGATCCGCGAGCTCTGGACCCCTAGCATATTTCGATGGATCCACAAGGACGCCCTCACTCCACAGTCATTTCTATATATGTCCCTTTATTTTATTAATGTTTAACATTAATATTAAAGTCAAAACATTACAAGATTTTATTTATTTTCACATTTTATCGTTGGTGTGACATTTCATTTGACTCTCTGAACGATCCGTTGTTTATTTTATCCGTCAGTGCGACTTGTCTCCCACTCGTAGGGTTTTGCAAATGATCATTTCATTTGTAACGACCAAATCGGTTCGTTTTAAAACATATCTTCAATTGTTCTTACATTTGCTGGGCGTATGATATTATTTGAATATACGTTTAACGAAAAAAATAAAAATAAATAATATTATTTAAACATTTTAAAAACTTTCCCACGGACAGTTTCCCCTGCAATTACACCACTGACCACTAAGGGTCCTCGGAACCCCCGGTCGAGAAACACTAGATCAGTGGACGACCGTTAATCCACTTAATGCAAGGTTCTGTCAAAAACGCATCCGCATACTTAATGTCGGATTTCACCTGGGCGTCTTAAACCGAGACCGCTGCAATAAACGGCATCAAGCGTGACATTTCTTCAAGCGTGTTTGTTTAAAGCTGCCATATTAGCATTAGAGAACGCTTCCGCTTATGTCGCCTAAAGACAGGCGTAGGGTCTACGATTCTAGACGGTCGTTGAGTCCAGGTTTCCTGTTACAGTTAGTATTAGTGTTAATTATATGAAACCTCTCACGCAGGCTTTAAACCTACCTTGAGTACCAGGATTCCGGATTTCCTAGATCAGCAAACACTCTCGAACGTGAGGTCAGAGTTTTCGAATCGGAACGCAGCCCACGAGAGCGATCACGGCGACGGCGGGACGTTTTTAACGAGAGACGTGCGTTTGACGTCGCCGTGCATGAACTCCTTAGACGTTTGTACCAGTTCGACTTGGAAACGGGAAGGACGGGGAGGGTTTCGGCTTCCGGACGTCATGGTTAAATCGCAAGCGTGTGAACATCACGGCTGCCACCGCTTCCGCACACACCGAGTATAAAGGCTTGCTCGCTTGGTGTTATGTCGTATCACACCGTCCAGGCTTGGATCATTTGCCTATAACAGCACAACACTTTCCACTCGCCTGGGAAGTCAGCGCAAAGGAATATTCCTTCGCTTTTCAGTCACTCGTGTTACATATACCTACGTTACTAACGTAATCAAACGTTTCAAAAGTTACAGTGGTGTTATCTTACGAATCTGAAATTTGAAAGGAAAAAAAAAAAAAAGAACGTTTCAAGGCTCGAGGTTGCAAAACATTCATAATGTCCACTACCCAAAAGGTTTGGGAACCCCCGGACTAGGGCGTTATGCTGATTATAAGGCCGTAAATGGCTTTCTACCATCAGGATGGTTAAAAGCGGTGGGGGGGGGGGGGGGGGGGGGGATGTAGCCTATAAGATGTAAACGTACAATCCAGTTCATTTAGATGTGCGTTGTCCCCGAAGTCCTGGAATCTTTCTCACCACAGTGCTGAAGTTCTTGGTGTGTCGACTTCTGTTTAAAAATAAAACTCATGTATGAAATTCCAGAAGTAGAAACGTTATATAGGGCTTTTTTCTTTGACTTGTAATGAGATATTAAATATTTTTTTTCATATATATATATATATATATATATATAAGATCTCCACATTCGTAATATGAGCTATTGGTAGGTTAATATAGTAAGAATTCGAAACCAGTCATTTAGCCACAGCAGTCAGTGTACGAAATAATCACTGACTGCGTTTACACGGACAGCAGTGATGTAATTATCGACCTTACTCTGAGTAAGAGAATAACGTGATTAAGGTGTTTACATTGGTTGCTTTTAGAGTACTCCATGTTCCCGTTTTACATGTTCTAGAACATAATTAGATTAACGGCACACGTCATTACGTCACCGCGCTGCACCACGCCGTCCGACGTCCCTCCAGAATTTCACGTATCGACGTACAGTCGGTCTTCGTTATGGTTCCGTATACAGTTTCGGGTGGTTTTATTAAATTTTTTTACGAACGCTTCAAGTGCGGTTAATTATCTGTCGCGCTGTACGTGCTAATAGACGACTGCTTGAAGCGGTGGGTGTGTCCCAAACCGCGTACTTACCGTCTATATAGTAGCCGAGATACATGTGTTTTTCCCCACTACAGGCCTATAGTAGGCAAGTACGCGGTTTGGGACGCAGCCGAACTCTCTTGTTCGCCGTAAAACGTAAAACTGCCGTGTGTGATCGTGTCCTGTCGCACAATGCTGTAGAAACTCTCACACGACGCTCATAATGTGATTAAGGTGTTTACACGTCTGTAATACACGTCCATAATGCGACTAAAACAGGAGTACTCCACACGTCTTAATTAGATTAGAGCTTACTTCGATTTTGACCTTAATTAGATGAAGGTCAGTAAAAATCGCTGTTTACATGCTAGTTTCTTAATCAGAGTACGGTCTTAATCGGATTAAGAGTGGATTATTGTTGTCCATGTAAACGCAGCTAATGATGTCGGTTGTGAAAGATGACAGACATGGAGTTTGATATATTAGTATGATGTGGGTGCTCCGGGTGCACCCCACAGTGCTGCGCGCCAAGCTGTTTCCAACACCGTTGAGGCAGTCTTTAAGAACCCGAAACGGCTCTCACTCGCGACTGTCTTAAACGTGTGCGATTAAACACGAGTTTAATCCCGAGGGAATCAAGAGGAGTAAAATCTAAAGCGCTGATAGTTCCAGTGAAAAAAAGGGTCAAAAGGTACAGTGTGAGCGAAACATACCATACGGACGATGCCGTCGCCTCGTATTCCGGTTATATAACAGTCTCATAGTGTAACGACGCTGGTTACGTTTGGATCCAGAGATCCATTTGATCCACAACAAGCGCTTTCAGTTCAAACGAATCCCTTTTCAAACCCCTTGTCTGGGAATGAACTGGCCGTCCGTGATTGTAACGGGGAACAATCGTCCGATCAGCTCTGGAGGAGAAAGTCAGTAGAGTAACAAGATGTTCAGTCGTCCCTAAGGGTTAAATGATAAAAACATGAATAGATCATTCCACATGGATAATCAGCCGTTTATTTATTTATCTTTGTAGCAATAGGCGGTGTACATGTGTAGGTGGGCGTGTTTTTTTTTGTTGTTGTTGTTGTTGTTTTTTTTTTACGACAGCCCACACACACGTGAGGTTTTCACGGCGGTGATAATACTCTTAGGAATTCTGTGATGACAAGCGTCCACCCACGCTGTGGATCAGGATCGCACTTGTAAATAAACACCGATGCTCTGGCAGCTCGATACAGTCATTTATTCACTCGCTGCCTCACTGACGATTACACAAAGCCGCGTCTGTTGTTCGGAAAGCACCTAAAGCGGACGGTTTAGTTTTCGCCGCAGGTTGGAGGATTCCTTTTTGCGATCTTCATTTCGATAAAGCGCTCAGGCAGCTGCACGTTTAATGGAGATGAAGACGAAACAAAGATGTGCAGTGGTAAAACGTCAGTACGACGTAGCGCCCCCGGTGTCCAGAAAGAGGGATTCGTAAAAACAGATCCGACCTCCGTCTTGAGTCGTATCAGCCAGATTATATAGCTGCGGCTTAGTCGGTCTAATCTAATTCAGAGCTCTAATGAGAGCGGAATACGTTCGCATACTCCAAAGCCTACGAACGTCTACGGATAAGGAGGCAGGACGCAAGGGTTATGTGTTATTACGGACGGATTCGAATTAGAACGGCATCCTTTGGAGCGTAAGAGAACAAAGCAAAAAACGGGCCATATCGGCGTTCTGTTAATTACACGTCTAATACCGGCGCACGGTCTGAACAGCGAAGGTCCCAGAGAGAGATCACGTAGAGAAAGCGTGCTGGTCACGTGATCACGCTCTTTCCCAGAGAGCCTACTCCGTTACCGAGGCAGGGATCATTCGCACTCGCGAAGTGAACGATCGCTCGACCGACACAGGACATGTTTTAAAAGGAGCTCTTCGGTGGCTTTCAAAAGGACTGTGGGAGGCGGCCATTTTAGCCGAGTTTGGAGCTCTGTTACATTTACAGTTTTAGGCAGACACCCTTACATTTATCTCATTCAAACAGCTGAGCAAGTGAGGGTTAAGGGTCTTGCTCAAGGACCCAACCATGGCAGCTTGGTGGTGCTGGGGTTTGAACTTACAACCTTCCGAGCAGCAGACCAACACCTTACCCACTGACCTATTACTAACGCCTCAAGCGCTGCTCGTGAGCTCGTCCTGTTGCAGTGGATCATTTTGGTATGAAAGTAGGGACTAGGAACTGGAGTGCGCACTGACTGAGGGACTCGGTGACTAGACGAGGTCACGTCATCTCCGTCACGTCATCTCCGTCACGTCACGAGTTCTTAAGGGTTAACGTGGCAGGTAAAAACGCAACCGAGTTCTGTATAGATTCCTAAACAGATGGCGTCCGTACCTCAGCCTGGAGAACGGAGCACGCCGTTTCTTAGGTCTGGAGAGTCTTTCGTTACCGATCCGACCTCGTGTGTTCTGTCTGACTTAAGCACTTTATCAGGAACCAGCCACATCGATTGACTTCTGAAATCCATCACCCTGAGAGCTGGCGGATAACCTGGTGTTCCCAGAGCAGCTCTTCAATCATGCTCCTTTTTTTTCCTACCAGGAGAACCCCGTCGAGCCGCACGCCATTCTCATCCGTTACTCTTCAGGCTTAATTTGACGAGCGCCGTCTCGAGATATTTAGCGGATCCTTTTATAGATACAGATCGAGGGTGTTTTCACACCCAGTTCGTTTCAGCCCTCCAGACGCTCTCGGAGCGGTTCAGCATGTTACTGTGAACAAAACAAGTGATCTCAGACCGCCCCGCCCCCGCCCCTCCTAAAAGGACCCAAAAGCGAACCGTACTCGGACCGTCTCCGGAGGTGCCGAGGTACGGCTCATTTGCAGTTCGATTTCCTCGTGACATGTGAAAGCGACGAGGTCCCGGTCCGCTTTGCGTTTCGGGCTCGACACGTGCACCTGGAGGCTTGCCACGTCAGCAAGTCGGGTCACGGGGGTCATGTGGCCTCCGGAGGAGAGCTGTGCGCTTCTTGAAATCTGGAAAGAGGATTGCATTAATCGCCAACCCTCCTCGACACATAAGGACATAAAAGTGTTTCTCAAAAAACGAAGGAACCGGGCCATAACAGAACGGTGCTACAGTGCCGGGTACAAGTAAACAACACCACCACACGAGCAGCCGTGATAAGAGGCGTCGAAGTGGAGAGTTTTCTGAAAGGAAGGATTCCTGCCCCTTCCGTGACGACTTGGGTGAGATTTCGGGTGCGAGCTCGGGTCTGAGCTCTTATGAAGTTGTGGCGTGAACAAGAACGGGTTTGAGATCACTTCACTGCTGAAGAGGAACAAAAACAGACCCGGGTTCTCTACCGAGTCCACTATATCGTAGACCTCGGTCCCTTTCGGTCGGTTCCCTTTCCGGTCCACTTTCGGTCGACCGGGTTCGGTTCTTTTAAAACGAACTGTATGTGAAAACACCCTGAATTTGTTCACCGTGAAACAACGTTGATGATCTGCTCATAGTGTTCTTACGCTCAGAAGCTGGGACGTCATGAGCATGCGTTTCCTGGCAACGCTCAGGCTTGGTGTGATATGTACGTCTTCACACTGGCTGAGGATGACTAATGCTAGGAATGACTCTACTCAATCTGCTGGTGATTCATTCATAAAACCCCTAGGCAAGGCGTTATCGCTGCTGTTTCTGCATCAGGTGCTGATGTGATAAATCTCCCACCTCGAACAGTAATCACTGACTGCGTTTACACGGACAGCAGTAATGTAATTATCGACCTTACTCTGAGTAAGATAATAACGTGATTAAGGTGTTTACATTGGTTGCTTTTAGAATACTCCATGTTCCCGTTTTACATGTTCTAGAACATAATTAGATTAACGGCACACGTCATTACGTCACCGCGCTGCACCACGCCGTCCGACGTCCCTCCAGAATTTCACGTATCGACGTACAGTTCGTCTTCGTTATGGTACCGAATACAGTTCTGGGTGTTTTTATTTATTTTTTTTACGAACGCTTCAAGTGCGGTTAATTATCTGTCGCGCTGTACGTGCTAATAGACGACTGCTTGAAGCCGTGGGCTGCGTCCCAAATCGCGTACTTACCGTCTATATAGCAGCCGAGATGCATGTATTTTTCCCCACTACAGGCCTGTAGTAGGCAAGTATGCGATTTGGGACGCAGCCGAACTCTCTTGTTCGCCGTAAAACGTAAAACTGCCGTGTGTGATCGTGTCCTGTCGCACAATGCTGTAGAAACTCTCACACGACGCTCATAATGTGATTAAGCTGTGTACACGTCTGTAATACACGTCCATAATGCGACTAAAACAGGAGTACTCCACACGTCTTAATTAGATTAGAGCTTTCTTCGAGTTTGACCTTAATTAGATTAAGGTCAGTAAAAATCGCTGTTTACATGCTAGTTTCTTAATCAGAGTACGGTCTTAATCGGATTAAGAGTGGATTATTATCCGAATCCGCGTGCGGTTGTGCGGTCTGGTTTCAGACTCCCTTGATTCTATCGAACCCCCGACCTCTTCTGTGTTCCACGACGTTCCCCCGCCAGTCGCGGTACACGCGTGTTGTGGAAGCTACCGATGTCGTCATCGGCTAAAACACCTGCGCAGGTTACTTTACTCCCTGAGCAGGTGCGGACCCGAGTACGACTTGCGTTCACATCGACTGGCACAGTTCCAGCGCAACCGAACTCAGAACACCTAATACAGGCAGTCTCGGATCCGGTACCGGGTTGCGCGTCCCGGTCCGGTCTGGAATGACAACCGGAATATCTCTCTCTCTCTCTCTCTCTCTCTGTCTCTCTCTGTGTGTCTAGTTCCAGCTGTCCCTTACGTTATAGCCATGATAAACACGTTCCCTCATCTCACTCTGTCTCTCTGTCTGTCTCTCTCTGTCTCTGTCTCTCTCTCTCTCCCTCTCTCTGTCTCTCTGTCTCTCTCTCTCTCTCTCTGTCTCTCTCTCTCTCTGTGTCTAGTTCCTGTTCTCCCTTACGTTATAGCCGTGATAAACACATTCCCTCATCTCTCTCTGTCTCTCTCTCTGTCTCTCTCTCTGTCTCTCTCTCTGTCTCTCTCTCTCTGTCTCTCTCTCTCTGTCTCTCTCTCTCTGTCTCTCTCTCTGTCTCTCTCTCTCTCTCTCTCTCTCTCTCTCTCTCTCTCTCTGTCTCTCTCTCTCTCTGTCTCTCTCTCTGTCTCTCTCTCTCTCTGTCTCTCTCTCTCTCTGTCTCTCTCTCTCTCTCTCTGTCTCTCTCTCTCTGTGTCAAGTTCCTGTTCTCCCTTACGTTATAGCCATGATAAACACGTTCCCTCATCTCTCTCTCTGTCTCTCTCTCTCTCTCTCTCTCTCTGTCTCTCTCTCTCTCTGTCTGTCTCTCTCTCTCTGTCTCTCTCTCTCTCTCTCTCTCTCTCTCTCGCTGTGTCTAGTTCCAGTTCTCCCTTACGTTATAGCTGTGATAAACAGTCATTCCCTCATCTGTCTCTCTCTCTGTCTCTGTCTGTCTGTCTCTGTCTCTCTCTCTCTCTTTCTCTCTCTGTTTGTCTGTCTCTCTCTCTGTCTCTCTCTCTCTCTCGCTCTGTGTCTAGTTCCTGTTCTCCCTTATGATATAGCTGTGATAAACAGTCGTTCCCTCATCTGTCTCTCTCTCTGTCTCTCTCTGTCTGTCTCTCTGGCTCTGTGTCTCTCTCTCTCTGTGTCTATCTCTCTCTCTCTGTCTGTCTCTCTCTCTCTGTGTCTATCTCTCTCTCTCTGTCTGTCTCTCTCTCTCTGTCTGTCTCTCTCTCTCTGTCTATCTCACTCTCTCTCTCTGAGTGTCTAGTTCCTGTTCTCCCTTATGATATAGCCATGATAAACAGTTGTGCCCCCCCCCCCCCCCCCCGTGTCTCTCTTTCCTAAATAAATAAATAATGCAACCTGTTATTTTATAGGGAAACTGGGAAACATAAACTTTTGTCTTGAAGACTTTTTCGTGCTTGGAAACGTTGCAAAATCCCGTGACTGTTACACAGCATTTTCACCCAAGACTCCTTCTGTTAATGTTAAACAAATGTTTCCTAGCACAAAAAACTTCACCACATCTACGCTTACACGTTTTAATTTGTTAAACAACGCCACGTTTTTAACATATTTCATCACGTGCAAGTCCCCGTGTACGAGCTGTTACTATAGAAACAATAACGTGTTCAAACGAGGGCATTAATATCAACCCGTCGTTCGCCTCACAGCCGGAACTACTGTCCGAACTGCGCTGTTATAAATTTATAATCCCAACATCTTCTGACCAATCAGAATCGATTACTAAACAACTCTCTGGACTTAAAGTGCTCCTATTATGGTTTTGAAAAGTGCCTGATTTTGTTTTAGCGGTCTCATACAATAGATTGACACGCATCCGAGGTCAAAAACACTTTAACGTGCTCACAATTTAAACTGCAGCATTACCTTTTTTTCCTAAGTGTCACAAACGACTCGTTAAATGATTCGTTCTAAAGGATTCGTTCTAAACTCCTCCTTTCAGAGAGCATACTCTACTCTGATTGGTCAGATGTCCCAGTCTGTTGCGATTGGTCAGCGAGCAGCCGATGAAGACCAGACGCGGGGCTCTTTTTATTACAAACCTACGTAGGTCAGTACGGGAAGTAAAGTCTGGAATCACTAACGACTCATTTCAGCTGTTCAGAATCGGTTCCTTCTTTTGGGAGTCGATAAGTCGGTTTGTCGTACGCTTTGATTTTTGAAACTTTGCAGACGCTTTTACATTCACAGACGGCTACGTGTATAACACACTACATGAAAGGTCATATTTGAAAAACCATAATCGATGCACTTTAATAGTCATTAAGTCATTCGACTCTTTGGTTCATTTGTACTCATGCCTCGTTCGGCTTGATTTTACCTGTCAGGCATTCAGGGATTTTATCTGACCTGCATTTACACATATATATAGTTATACTCTGCTGCTGAATTTCTGTGTGAAAGTTTGTGTCTTTGACACAAAAAGAGCCTTCACTCCCAGTGTCTGTCTGTCTGTCTGTCTGTCCGCGTTTTAAAACGGATCGACGAATCTAAACTGTTTCCACATGGTGTCTTTTTCTCACCTTTCCGTGTTTTCTCACACAGAGGGGACACGCTGTCCTTTTAAACGGAGCTCTCGCGCGGACGCTGCACCGTGACACGGTTTTTTTTGTTTTTTTTTCCCGCACGGCCTGCCAGGAGCTGTGAGCTGGAAACATCCCCACTGTTTGAGTTAATGAAAGAGCAGCTTATCTCTGTGTGCTTCTGGCAGAACAGGCTGTCCTGAAGAAATCTTGTCTTATTGGAGGAAGAATGAGGAAGGAGCGTCATCAGAGTCGGACCGAGCACGGGAGACTTGGAAAGATCAAGACGATCACCGACGGCCGTCAAACAGGCGTGGGTGTGCTCTTACGGCTGACCGTGGTAACCCTGGCATACAGAGTTTGGGTTTTATAAGGCCAGAGATGAGGTGACGTGAGGAGGACGTGACCAGCCTTCACATCTGTGGTATTTCGGTGGAGGGCTAACCGAAAGGGCAGGAGACTGACCTTTGCTTTTCAGGATGCTGGGTCGTGTCGTTTCAGGTGGTTTCTTAAACACAAGCTCAAAAAAAAAGCCAAAAAACCTAGTTGGCATTTCGTCTGAGCTGGAAGGTGACTGCAAGAACATAAATGCGATTCACAGCACACTAGACGTGCATGGCAACATATCGAGCGTTCTCCCGGATGCTCCGCCCAATCGAACCTCAACCACCACGCTACCCGAATAAGATCGACACGTACCGACGTACGACGTGTACTGACTTCTCTTCCTCGCGCACGCAGACAGGCTTTCAAGTCACGTGGTAAGACGGCACCGCGGTGCAGGCGTTCTCAATTTTTCGAAAAGACCCCACACGAGAAGAGGAAACGTTAGACTTAAATCATGTCTGATCGTACCACAGGGGGGAAATTCTTCATCACGTATCGATCGTATCCAAATAGCGTCGCGCCAGAGCTTCGCTTGGTTAAAACACGCCGGAGCACAAACTAATGAGTCGCGTACCAACTGAGACTGGTTGGCACGTCGCGATACGTTGCTATTATCGTACGTGCACAATATTAAAGTGCCAGAGAGATCCGGAGATGTTTCGGCGCTCACCAGCCCTGTTCCTGAAGCCTTTTTAGCCCCGACCATGACGGTACCCACCTGACCATCTAATCATGGCCTTAAGAAGTTCCTGATCGATTAAGACAGGTGGGTTCGATTTTGGCTGGAGATGAAACCCGCAGGGAAGGTACGTCTCCAGGAAGACGGTTGGTGACCGCTGTATTATATTTATACGATCAGACTTGCTATGTGTCACGCGTCACGCGTAGGAGCTCCGTGAAAACCATCAGCGCACGCTCCTCGTATCAGAGTACCGCAGTTATCACTTTCAAATACGCTAAAAGCAGACTCTCGAATAAAGCAGGAGATGAGCCGATCAGTACGCGATTGATCTACGCAGGCGTTTTGAACACTCCGCCGTTAACAGACACTTCCGGGAAGTCCCGCCCCCCCGACCCCATCCTCACGCCGCTTTCGACCGACAGGGGGCGATCTCGCTTCCACGGTACACGGAGAACGTTTATAAAATCTATCCGCGTACGTTAGACGGGTGTATATTTAACATACGCTTACTATATTTATTAGGAACGTTTCGGCGCCGGAACGGTCGAAACGACATCTGCGTGTTACCGCAGAATCACTTAAAAACCCATAATCCAGCTGAGGTTTCGCCATCGCCAGAGTCGTTTCCCAGAATGCACAGCTGGTAATGATATTAAACCCTCCTCTACTCTCCTTAAACCTGAAAAGATGAACAGAAATGCTCAGAGGAACAGTCCACTTTAATGTTTCTATAAGGCAGAGTGGGACTGATGGATAAAATCCATTCCAATTAGCCTCAAAGTCTTGTCGCCAAGGATACGACCGTTTCAGTGCTCAGATGCCTCAGACTGTTTATTTATGTTTCCCTGCGACTCAGCTCATCACTCTGTGTGTGGAAGTCTTACTTCAAACGGTGTGAATGTTCCTCCTCTACCAAAAAAAAAAAAAATAGGTGGGACATCTACGGATCAGACATGTTTGTCCGGCGCATCCCAAAGACGCTCGATCGGATTGCGATCGGGGGGGTTTGGAGGCCGAGTCAACACCATGAACTCTCCGTCGTGTTCCTCAAACGGTTTTTGCAGTGTGGCCCGGCAGATCATCCTGCTGAAAGAGGCCGCTGACGTTAGGGAATACCGTTGCCGTGAAGGGGTGTACCTGGTCTGCGACAGTGTTTAGGTAGGTGGTACGGAGCCCAAGGTTTCCCAGCAGAGCATCGCACTTCCTCCGCCAGCTCGCCTTCTTCCCATAGTGCATCCTGGTGCCATCTCTTCCCCAGGTAAGCCACGCACGCTCACGCACCCGGCCGTCCACACGATGTAAAAGAAAACGTGATTCGTCAGACCAGGCCGCCTTCTTCCATTGCTCCACGGTCCAGCTCTGATGCCCATTGTAGGTGTTTTCGGTGGTGGACAAGGGGTAAGCATGGGCATTCTGCGGCTACGTAGCCCCCGTCCGTGATGCACTGTGTGTTCTGACAGCTTTCTATCAGAGCCAGCGTTAACGTTTTCGCCAGCTTGTGCTACAGTAGCTCTTCTGTGAGATCGGACCTTTCGCTCCCCGCGCGCATCGTCGAGCCTCGTCAAAGCCGCTCAGATCCTTACGCTTGTCCAGATTTCCTGCTTCCTACATATCAACTTCGAGATTGTTCACGTGCTGCTTACTACGTCCCAGCCCGTGACAGGTGCCACTGTAACGAGATAATCAGTGGTATTCACTAGTCGGTGGTTTTAATGTTATGGCAGATCGCTGTGTGTTTGTTCTCGGTTCCTCTCGCCCTTGTCGATTTTTTTTTTATCGCTTCCCCGTTTCAGATCCGCCGAGAGAGGACCCGAGAAGTGATTTACATCACGTTCGGGTGATGTGTATGACTTCGGCTTGCACCTGTAGTCCGGACGGTGCAGCTCCAGCGCTCCGCCTGGGTCGGTGTGCGAGATTAGCCTTACTAAATGGAAGAAAACATTGAGTCGGAATACGACTGCAGCCGACTGCAGGGAATCTGATGAGTCATTCGCCGTCACCTCGATTATTCACGTCAAGCGGATCAGATGAGATGGAAATAACGGTGTCTGCTTGTGAACGTTTGCTAGAAATCCCTCTTTCCGACAGGATTAAATGTACGCCATGTCCCGGGGTCCTGTTTTACAGCTGCTTCACATCATTTGATCATGTTAGTCTGGATACACATGTACACGATTTTCTATGCAGATGCCACCTCGTGTAGAGGAGGAAAAAAAAAGACGTTTGACTGCTCCGTCGTCTGCGTATCGGTGACCCCGCCCCAAAAAATATTAAACCCTTCCCAAATCATGAAACCAAAAAATGGATGCTTTAGAAGACGCACTCAACCATATATTTTTTTTCTGGGCAGTAAAACATCAGTCTCCTGTGGATCGACAGCTCCCTGACCAGGAAGTAGAGACTCCGGTGTGGGGAACTTCGGAGAGCGTTCTGGATGCGGTTCTCTGTGTAGTCATGGTGTTTGTACCGTGTAGCGGAAATGACGTCCTTCTTCAGTCGGTATGTTCGTTCGTAATTAATATTTGAGGTCTGGGTACGACTGTTTTTTTCCAGATGAGCTCTCAGGAGCGGCACGGAGCGTCGTCGTCGTCCTCCTCAGCCGGACACTCGAGCTGTCAATCCGAATCTCGCTAGCCGATGAGAGTAAATCGACGTTAAGCCCCGCCCACACGACAGGATTGCGCACAGAACGGCGAACGAAAACTGCGCACAAAGAACGCCGTTGCATTTTCGCCTCCGACTTCACCGTTTGCAAGTTTCAGGGCGTTTTTCCTTCTCGCTCGCGTTGTGTATTTTTGGCGCAAATCGAAAACACAGATATGAAACGCAACACCCGCGAGCCGAACGCAGCCTGCCGCCTCTTTTTAATCCGGCACACGCACACTCGTGGAAAGAAATTATCCGGTGCAACAACGAGCTTCGATTTTTTCTCACAATGGGCCAGCTGTATTTACAACACAGTCCGGTGCAAGACCGTGGGACAGTCAGTAACCATTCGTGTCTAATCTGATGCATAAGCAAACATTCCTCACAACCCCGTTCTAGAAATAAAATTCACAGCATATACGGTCGAAAGTGGAAGTTTGGGATTGTGGTGTGTATTTGCAGAGAACCTAGAACTGCACGTTTAAAAAAAAAAAAAAACAGGAAGTGGGACAGACGGCTCACTCTCTCACGCGCTGGTTAAAACGCACGTGTTTCTGCTACCGTGTGTCTAGAAGGGATTCCAGAAATGCATTTGGTGATCGTTGGGTTTTGATTTCAAAGCGCGTCATCCAGTGTAGCGACCCCTGCGACGTTCCAAACCATTCGTACGCCACAGAATACGTCACTGTACCCATACACACCACAATCCCCGTACTGTGAGAGTCGCCTTGCTCTTCACGTTGAACCCCGGGACTCTGCCAGGCTGAATGAAAATAGTATTTGAACTGCAAGATAGGGTCGTGGCCCTGAGCTGAAAAAAGCCTCTGGCGGAGATCAGACGATGCTCAGGAGGCGTGTGTTTGACTTTTTGAGAGCCCTCCATTCCCTCTTATTACTCCCAGGCCTGAGCGCATGTGATGCAGCTCTCTCTGTGATGCGAGTTATCTGGCAACCTGTAGTGGAAGTGACTCGGGGGGTGGTTTATACAGTGGATATAAACGTCTAGGGGAACAAAAAGAAAAAGAAAACACATACAGTGATCCAGTTGCGTAAGTGTGCACAGCCCTAAACTAATACGTTTAACTGAAGCAGCTTTTGATGTTATTACACCACTCTCTTGAGTCTATCAGCGTGGTATATCTTGACTTGGCGATATTTCCCCAGTCTTTCTAGCGAAAACATTCTGGATCCATCAAACGGTAAGGGCATCTCCTGTGCACAGGCCGCTTCAGGTCACCCATCAGATTTTTAGATGGATTCAGGTCTGGACTCCGTGTAGGTCGTTCACAAACGTTGACCGTCTCTTGGTTAAGCCGTTCCTTTGTTGGTTTGGACGCATGCTCCGGGTCATTGTTGTGCTGGCAGGTGAAATCCCTCTTCATCTTCAGCGTACTAGCAGACACCTGAGGGTTTTCCACTAACATCGACCGGTATTCATGATTCCCTCCACCTTGATAAAAGCCCCAGTTGAAGAAAAGCCGCCCTAAAGCACGATGCCGCCACCACCATGCTTCAACATGGGGTCAAGGGGTTCCTTTAGTGATGAGCAATTTTTGAGAATTGTGGAATCATTATACATTTTGGACTTGGTCCCATCAGACCATAACACACTTTGCCACACGGTTTGTCGTTTAGATGTTTTTTTGTGAGAAATGGCTTCCGTCTTGCCACCCTACCCCACATCCCAGACATGTGAAGAATATGAGATTGTTGTCACATGCACAGAGTAAGCAGTCTCTTGTCCTACAGCTCCTTTAAAGGGATAGTGCACCAAAAAATGGGAATCCTGTCATCATTTACTCACCCTCATGTCGTTCCAAAACTATATGGCTTTCTTTCTTGTGTGGAATATAAAAAAAGGTATTTTGAGAAATGTCTCCGTTTTTTTGGTTCATACAATGGAAGTCAATGGGCACCAAAACTGTTTGGTTATCAACATACTTCAAAATATCTTCCTTTGTGTTCCGCACGAGAAAGAAAGTCATATAGTTTTGGAACGACATGGGGGTGAGTAAATGATGACAGGATTTTCATTTTTGCGTGAACTATCTCTTTAATGTTTCTGTCGGTCTCTCGGCAGCCTCCCTGGTAGGATTTTGTCTTGTCCTTTTACGCATTTTGGCGTGACGTCCTGTTCTTGGTGAAGTCACTGCGACGCTCCATTTTCTCGACTTGTCGATGATGACCTTCACGGTGTTCCGTGGTAGACCTGATGTTCAGGAAATTCTTTTATACCCTTCTCCTGATTGATATCTTTCGACAAGCGAGATAACCGAGCTCTCTGTGGACCATGGCTTCAGCAGTCAGATGAAACCCACAGAAACGGCTGATCTTTGTTTTGGGGTTAATCCGAATCACCGCGTTGATGACAGCTCTTACGTTTTAACCGGGATGTGCGGACTTTTTTATATCCACCGTAGAAGACCATACGGCTTTGTTTCGGACCCTGTACAGAGACGATTCGTTCCTGAGTGCTCAGAGGAACATTGGTTTGTTTCGCAAAAGTTGTTGTCGCTCTAGTTGTACATATTAACAACTTGAAAACCTAGCTACACTAGAAAACCTCATTACAATAACAGATCAGGATGGGTATCGGATCAGAAATATAATAATGCACTTTTTCAACAGAACCGAAGAGCTTTATATATATATATATATATATATAGCAGGTGACAACTTTTATGTTTTGTATGGTTTAAATATGTGACTATAGTTTAAAACAACAACAACAACAAAAACAACAACAACAGGATACACTGCACTAAAATGGCATCTTGGCCAGTTAAAATCTATTAAATATAGTCAGATTTATCTAGTGCTTCCTATTATAATATTAACATAATATCATAAAAAAATTTATAACCCATTTTATAGACTTAGAAGAAAAAAAAAACATTATAATTTTACTTCTTTCTAGAAATAAAAGCTTAAAAATGAGCAAAAATATCTGGCGGATTACTTCAGTCTAGAAGTAGGCTTAATCTTATATTCGGTTTGTTGAAATACAAGATACATTTGACTGGAAATTGTATTTTAAACTCGCTAAGGTTTCTACATTTGTTTGCAGTGTAGGCGTCACATGAGGTTTTTTCTTATTGGCTACTTTTAAACTGCGACTTTTACTTTTTAATGAACCTGAAGGCATTTTTTTCAAGAAAGAATACTTCCCTATTGATAAATACGCCCTAATACTACTTACTCCCTTTGACATAGGACACTCTACAGTAGTGGTTAATGACTCATATGAAAATAGACTCTCAGGCCTTTAAGAATTTGCAGTTTGTCCTAAGTATTTCTTTTCTTTTCTTTTCTTTTTTTACCTAGCCTACTAGACAAACACTGTATACAATAGCCACAACAAAATGATGGCATTTAAACTATCAGAAAAAGCTTTAGTTTTATCTCTGTACCAGTGTTTTTGTGGGGAGGTGTGACTGGTTTTCCCAGCAGGGGGCTCACACCCCTCCGCTTTCACATCGCCCTGCTCGCCAGCAGCTGAACACAGAGGCCCCGACGATCCTCGTCCACACTGGCCTTTCCGCTGTGTTTCAGAGACGATCTCCGTCCACGCGACATGACCGAAAACGCATGTCACGTGACTAGAGCTGCAACAACTAATTGTTAAATAATCGATTCCTGTTCCAAAAACACGCTTCGGAGAGTAAATACCGAAATTGTGTCCTAAATGACGTACTGTACACTTACACTATGCACTGTGTACTCTACCGTCTAGTGCGTGGAATTTAGAAAGGTAATATCATCTCAAATATAACACTAGCGGGTTTTTTTTTTACTAACCGGAAGTATAAGCCGCTTCTCGGTCGACGGCGCATGACGTCATACACACGTAACGTAACGCTGCTAGCTTTAGCAGATACCCAGAGTCACCGACACTGACTTTCTTCAGTTTACTGTTTACATACTTGGTTATATACTTAGTTTCTTTTATATATAAGTATTTATGTATTATTTTTATGGATGCACAAAAAGCACGGAATTAAACCACAGTCCTAAATGAATAATATATATTCCAGTGTGTGTGTGTGTGTGTGTGTGTGTGTGTGTGTGTGTATTGGGTTCTTTTCAGTCTTATATAACTGGACAAACAGTTGTGTAAAGTTTTAGTCTGAAGTTTATATTTGTAACACTCAGTTTGTGGATTTTACAAAATAAAATAAACGAAAAAATGGTACTGAAAGTTTGACACACCCCCCCCCCCCCCCCCCCCCCCCCATCTGATTAATCGAAAAAATAATCGGCCAACCAATCGCCTATGAAAATAATCGTCAGTCGCAACCCTACACATGACCGTTCATGCACACTGGGCATGCGCATACGAGTGTAAACAGGAAGATGGTTGCGATTTCTCTAATCGTAGCTCGCCTCTTGCGCATGTACGCAGCTCCAGTGTTATAAAATACAGAGTTTAACTGCACAAGAGCTGCTAAGAATGACGACAAGCCAGCGAAGCTTGCGGTTCGGTCCCCGTGTTGTTGCGTGACGGTCATATGGTAGGGGCTTGACGAATCAGGGAAGGATACGCGACGATCCAGAAGAACCAATCGGGGGGCGAATGTAGGCGAAGCCACGCCTCCGTTTTGCTCTGTTTACACTGAAACGCGAGCCCGGAGCTTTCAAGCTAAAACCGGGTCTTCGGCGTTTCTAAAAGTCTACCGGAGGAGTGTAGACGACAGGCGTAACCGTAGCAACAGTTATGCGTTTTAAAATGAAAACGTACTAGAGTAAACGGGGCCACAGAGTCACGATACTCTACACACAGAAACCCAACAGTGTCCTGACTCATCTTCTAACAGACCTGCGGCGATTCTCTTGTTTATCCTGATTGGAAATGTCACTGAGAGAAGGGGTTCCGTTATCATCGTGGAAGCATTAACATCCCATTAAAAGATGATCCAAATGAAGCATTGATGCAGTAGCATCATTCGTGAGCGTGCTTTATTTAAAGATGCCGTGTACTGTATAGCAGATGTAGCTTCTTCCGTTTTGTCTCTTTAGTCGACGAAATGATGACAATTTTTAATCCAAGGTTTCGGGAATTTTTTCCCCCGCTTGCGATGATCGTCATATTCTCACCGGGTCTACTGTGAGATCAAAAAAAAAAAGTTTCCATTTTCAAATCGTTATATCCAAAAGAACCCTTTAGAAGAAGGGAGAAAAAAAAGAGTGTAGCGTGTGTCGCCATGGAAACCGGAGCTCATTTTCTCCTGCTGGAGAAGCTGCTTCAGTCTGAGTGTGCAGTTGGATTTCCTGAATCATTGCTTACAATGGGGGGGGGTGGGTGCATGGGTGGGAAATGTGTGTGTGTGTGTGTGTGTGCGTCATAAAACTTTTCACTACTGTTGATTCACAACAGTCTCTACGTTCCAAGCCGAACCTTAACTACTCTCCGAGCCCAATGTTTAGTGCATCGTTTTTGTTTCTTGGACTGATGTCAGGCTTTTCATCGCGGTTTTGATCGGCTTCACGTGCGTCTAATCGACTAACTCTTCTTCGAGAAAGTGCTAGCTCAGTGATTAAGGCTTTGAGCTAAGATTACATCCCCATCTCAAGAATAAGTTTGGATAAGACGCATCAGGGAGCTGTAAATGTAACTGATTTGTGTGTGTGTGTGTGTGTCTCATCTTTTCAGACCGCCGTTTCATTCGAGGTGACGATACAGGATGACGACTGCATCGCGATGACTCTCGAGCCTTCAGATCTGAGGGATAACATCACTGCGTATGCTGCCAGGATATCTGGAGAGCCTCGCACCCACATCCTGCCCTTCCAGAGGACCAGCGATGGCCAACCGGCTCCTGCTGTCCTTCTTTATAACACCACGTACCATGGGCTCTGTTACACCGTCGGCCTTGTACTCGCCAACGGCTCCACGTGGACCAAGCCGGTCAAGACTGTGACCCTGCTCACGAGTGAGACAGCTCCCTGGATCCGTGTTACGAATCTCTATCCACTGTTTCTTGTTTTTTTTCATTCAGCCACTAAAACACTGCCTCCTTGTTCTCGTCAGAGCCTCTTCCATTGGAGAGCGTGCAGATCTCAGACTACCAGCCGGCTCCGGAGACCGGCGTGGTGTTCGAGCTGCGCTCGCCGGAGAGAAACAGCTTCAGCCGGGTGAACATCAGCTACTCCGAGGGCAGAGACCAGCGCTTCATGCTCTACAAAGGTCAGAACCTCTCTAAAACAGACGATTCAAATGTATCTTTAGTGGTGTTTCCCCGAAACAACCGGTCGAACCGTTTTATCCAGATTTTCAGAAAGGCAAAACGGTTTTTAAGCACTGGTTGCCTGGGACCTGCTACAGCAACATCACCTTCCGGCTCATCTCCGAAGCCACGGTCAACAAAAGCACCCTGGTGAAAAAGAGCGACGTGATCCACGAGCCACATCGTCACAGGACAGGTATACCTCACTCACTAGCTTCTAGAAGCTTTTCCTGGCTGCGCGTGTACTGAAATGTCCGTGCAGGTCGAGTGTTAATAGAATGATGAGAAGTCAGGAATCTTAAGTTTGCACGTGGGTGAGTGAACGGGATATACAGGGCATGAAGAGAGCAGGACAACGAGACGCTTCGTAGACGTCCATTTTAGGTCATACTACCCCAGAGATCATTCCGAACTATATCGGGTTCGTTGTTTTAATACCGGCGTCCAGAGGAGGGCGGGAGGGGGTTCGTGGCTTATTAAAGATACTAATCCTTGCTTTATTTGTTGTCCGCTAGTACCCAACCCGCCTCTCAACGTGTCCCTGAAGATCGTCCACCTCAATGAAGGAGGCTTGCCTGTGACTAACTGGCGCGATAAGGCGTCCCCTGACGCCCGTCTGCCACGAAAGGCTCGTGAAGTCCCCCTAATGGAGGAACAGCTAGAAACAGAGGCGCGAGACAAACCGGAAGACCGCAGACCCGACGAGGAGTTGCAGTCGGTCACCCAGGGACCTCTTGCTACCGCTGAGAGCCTAAACAGCAGCACAGAAGCGCCATTTGTTAACGCCGTAAACGCATACACACCTACAGAGAGTGTCCCCGCTAACACCAGCGACGTGTCCGAGAGCAGGAATTCCACTGCCTCGTATTGGCCGACGGGAGGTCCCTCCCCCGCCGAAGGGGAGTATGAGTTTGTGAATGGAGTGGCTCCGGAGTACGAAGACTCGAAGGAGTTGGGCTCAGCCATGGATCTCAGCCCAGAGCCCACTGACGGGTCCAACAGACCGCCTTCGATTCGGCTGGAGCTTCGCTGGCTGCCTCCTCCGCCGCCCGCCACGACCGACGGCTTTAACGTCTACGTCTCTCGAGACGGTAAGTCAGCTCGGCCGGCCGTGCTCCGGTAAAGAACTCGCATCAGCTCCGCCGAGTCACTGAGGCTTTCGTATTTTCACCCGTTTTCTAGGCGACCCGACCGAAACGGCGGTAGTGGACGAGAACACGCACGAGTTCTTTACCGAGCTGTCGGAGGCCGGGACGTACCGTGTTCTAGTCACCTCCGTCAGCTCCTCGGGAGAGTGTGAGCCCCGAGAGAGCGCACCACATCGAGGATTCACCTTCTACCTCAGTGCGTGTTCTCCACTCTCACTTACCTTAACGCGCACTATAACGTATATTATTTCATCATTGTGCACGTGTGTGTGTGTGTGTGTGTGTGTGTGTGTGTGTGCTCCAGGTCCTACCGGCGAGTGGCTGGAGCAGCCCAAGGAGCGTCCGCAGGCGGTGAGTGTGAAAATGCTGGGGAAGAGCACGGCCTCCGTATCCTGGGCTCCGTCCACGCAGGGCCACAACGGCAGCCTCGTCTCAGTGGTATCTCTGACGTGCCTCAAGCCCAGCCTCAGCCAGCGCATGGAGACCACCTACTGCTCTGAGGTAGCACACTCGCACGTCATGGTGAACTGCTTTCACATTATAATAGCAACAATGACACGGATGGAAACTTTCTCATAATGCAAGTCACATGCAAACTACGAGGCTTGCAAAGCTCTAAGCATGAACGGAGAATATCCATGTACCTGTCTGATATCTCTCGCTGTCTCTCGCTCTCTCTCCCTCGCTCTCTCTCTTCATGCTCGCTCTCTCTCTCACTCTCCCTCGCTCTCTCTCACTCTCCCTCGCGCTCTCTCTTCATTGCTCGCTCTCTCTCTCTCTCTCCCTCGCTCTCTCTCTTCATGCTCGCTCTCTCTCTCACTCTCCCTCGCTCACTCTCTTCATGCTCGCTCTCTCTCACTCTCCCTCGCTCACTCTCTTGCACTTTCTGTCTCTCACTCTCCCTCGCTCTCTCTCACTCTCCCTCGCTCTCTCTCTTCATGCTCGCTCTCTCTCTCACTCTCCCTCGCTCTCTCTCTCTTGCACTTTCTCTCTCTCACTCTCCCTCGCTCTCTCTCTTGCACTTTCTCTCTCTCAATCTCCCTCGCTCTCTCTCTTCATTGCTCGCTCTCTCTCTCACTCTCCCTCGCTCTCTCTCTTCATTGCTCGCGCTCTCTCTCACTCTCCCTCGCTCTCTCTCTTGCACTTTCTCTCTCTCTCACTCTCCCTCGCTCTCTCTCTTCATTGCTCGCTCTCTCTCTCACTCTCCCTCCCTCGCTCTCTCTCTTGCACTCTCTCTCTCACTCTCCCTCTCTCACTCTCTCTCCCTCGCTCTCTCTCTCTCTCTCTCTCCCTCTCTCGCTCTCTCTCACTCTCTCTCCCTCTCTCTCTCTCTCCCTCCCTCGCTCTCTCTCTCTCCCTCCCTCGCTCTCTCTCTCTCTCTCTCCCTCCCTCGCTCTCTCTCTCTCCCTCCCTCGCTCTCTCTCTCTCTCTCTCCCTCCCTCGCTCTCTCTCTCTCCCTCCCTCGCTCTCTCTCTCTCTCTCTCTCCCTCCCTCGCTCTCTCTCTCTCTCTCCCTCGCTCTCTCTCTCTCTCCCTCCCTCGCTCTCTCTCTCTCTCTCCCTCGCTCTCTCTCTCCCTCCCTCGCTCGCTCTCTCTCACTCTCCCTCGCTCTCTCTTGCACTTTCTCTCTCTCTCTCTCTCACTCTCTCTCCCTCGCTCGCTCTCTCTCACTCTCCCTTGCTCTCTCTCTTGCACTTTCTCTCTCTATCTCACTCCCTCTCTCGCTCTCTCTCACTCTCCCTCACGCACTTTCTCTCTCTATCTCTCTCTCGCTCGCTCTTTCTCACTCTCCCTCGCTCTCTCTCTTGCACTTTCTCTCTCTCTCTCTCTCACTCTCTCCCTCACTCTCTCTCTTGCACTTTCTCCGTCTATCTCTCTCTCTCACTCTCTCCCTCGCTCTCTCACTCTCTCTGTCTCCCTCGCTCTCTCTCTCGCTCTCTCTCTCGCACTCTCTCTCTTTCTCTCTCTCTCTCTCTCTCTCTCTCACGCTCTCTCTCTCCCTCTCTCTCCCTCTCTCTCTCTCTGTGTGCACAGGCAAATGTAACTGTCCAATACATAAAACATAAAGCACTTTAATCCCTTTTTTAAAATATCATAGCGCTAGTTTTGTGGCCATAAGTGCAGGCTGTAACCTGACAAAGGGCTGTTAATTGTTTAACAATAAGTTACGTTTAGAGCAGACCCATAATTAGGAGGTTTAAATCATCGCCATCGTTCCTTCTCAGCCCCCTTAAAACTGTTAAGCTATTCCTTCCCAAAACGAAGGGTGCGTCTCGATCAGATCACCGGTTCAGTAGTCAAGGCACCGATCGGGGAGTCCTTACCCATCCTTACCAGTGCCCCACCTCGTGTACACCACATGCACGTCATACTCACCACCTCGAGAGCTAGGGAGCTGATCGAGACGCACCAAACCACCATTTTTTTGTTCAGATTTAAGCCCACATGAGCCGCAGCACAGCGATCTGCACAACCGTTCCCCAGACTCCTCCATTTTGTTTTGCGATTTCTTGATCAGAATTATTATTATTTTTTAAAGTTGCCAGGTTTGAGGCTTTTCCCACCCTGCGAGCTAGCTTAATAACAGAGGCTCGGGTGAAAATGACAGAGGCACACGGTGCGCGCTACTTTCCCATAGTCACCAGAAACTTTTCATTGCAGACTGATGAAAGCGAAAACAGTAAAACAATTACACCGGGATCATATATTTTCTACACCCCTAGCATTCATTTTCCAAAGACTTTTCGGTTGAAATGAATGAAATGAAAACCCCTCCTTCACTAGACTCCTCTTTTACCGCATCTGGAGCGTCGGTGTTCGTCAGTGTAAGGGCAGCGACCCTGTAGGGAGGAGTGTTTATGGACACGTACATGTGTACAGTTTCAAAGCGACAGCGTCTGGTGAATCAGATTTACATTCTCACTGCACTCCGAGAGGGGGTTAGACCCTAGAATCAAAACCCTCGTCCAATCAAATCGTTCCCCTTTTTTTGCCGGCGTGAAAAGAAATCCCTTTAGTGTAGGGTACGTCCACGTTCCTGACGTACCTGAATCCTCACAACAGATTTTGTTATCGATTGCAGGAAAACACCACCAGTGACATCATCGTTAACCTGACTCCTGGTGCTCAGTACAGAGTGGTGGTTTATCACACCAACGGACCCCTGATCAGCCCCCCCTCCGAACCAGTCATTATTGATATCGGTACGCACCAGCTTTTGATGTTTTTATCCAGTTTGTCAGAAGTCTATGAATATGTTTTATCCCTGTGTTTTAAAGCCTGCTATATAAAGAAAAGAAAAAATGTATTAGTCAATTCATTGATGAATTAAAATCAGGCGTAGGAGCTTAAATGCAGTGTCTTGTGATAAAAGCACAAAACGTCCTTTTTTTTTTTATTTTGGGGAAACCTCACGGCAGAGCCAACAGGAGTGCGAGACCTGGTGGTGTACCCCCTGAGTCCCACGGCAGTCATTCTGAGCTGGCAGAGGCCGTACAACGTGGCCTTCCGCAAATACGTGCTGCAGACCTTTTACTTCAACTCGGCCATGCAGACCGCCCAGTGGACCACGTACTACGAGATCGCTGCTACCGCCTCCGTCATCGCCTCTGTGGTAAAGACAATCCGTTCATCCAGTCAGTCTTCGGACCTGTCCTTTCACTTAAGCATTAGTCGGCGTAGGTTTCCAGTTTTTTGTTTTGCCGAGAAAACCAGAATCTAGATCGGGGGTTCCTAAACAAGGGGTCGCGACCCCACACGGGGTCTGTTGATTCACCAGTGGGGTTGCGAGAGAAACTCACAATCTCCTCTTCAGTGTCTCGCCCAAGGACGCTTCGGTATGTGGGCCAGGTTTATGCATGAAATCGCTAAACATTTTTCGGGGTCATTTACACAAAAAAACCGTTTGGGATCCCCTGATCTAGATGAAACGAAAGATCTTAGAGTAGAAACAAAGCACTCGATTCGCTCCGTCGCGGTTCTGTGACGCTTACCGTACGTGACGGACTTCGTGTACGCTCATTGCTAAGATGTACGCCCTCTCTTCTCAAGTCATCTCTCGTGCTAATATGCACGTATCCCAGTGTGCAATTTTCTCTCGATAATTATGATACTCGTGCTTAATTGCCGGCTGCGCGTGCTGAATTGCTCTCTTGCACACTCGGTGTTCGGAGGCGTTTATTGGCCTCAAATGAGAACTAAAGACCGCTGAAGGAGGAACACAGTTCTGCGGTTAAAACAAGGTCAGGTCAGAGGGCAGAACTCACGAGATAATTAAATCAGTTGGCCTAACGCGATACAGATGATGAATGTAAAGGCCAGCTATCGCAGTGGACGGTGGGATAAGATTTCCAAACGTGTGTGTGTTAAGTAGTAGGACGGGGTTGTAGTAATTCTGGATACCGGGTTTCCTCCCCCAGTCCAAACACATGCATTGGTGTGTCCATAGTGTATGTATGGGTGTGTGTATGTGAGTGTGCCCTTCAATGGATTGGAACCCAGTGCCTGATGCGCCCTGGGACAGGCTCCGGGTTCCCTGCGACCCTGTAAGGATAAGCGGTGTAGAAAATGCATAGATAGATCTTTTGTTCAAAAAACTCACAAAAATACTCTGCTCTCATGGATACCAAACAATTCCAAACACAACACAGGTTTATGGGGAAATAAAAATAAATATTTTTTTAGATATAGGTGTGCAGCAATTATTGGCACCCTTTTAGTCAATACTCAATTCTCCTATAACGCCTGATGAGGTTGGAGAATACACGGCGAGGGATCTGAGAGCGTTCCTCCATACAGAATCTCTCCAGATCCTTCACATTTCGGAGAGCACATTCCACAGGTGTTCTATGGGGTTCAGGTCAGGGGACTGGGATGGTCATGGCAGGACCTTGATTTTGTGGTCGGTAAACCATTTTTGTGTTGATTTTGATGTAGACCCCGATCCCATGTGAAGTTCCAGTAGTGTCGGCACACTGAAGACGCTCGAGTTTGTTTTTGGATGGGAGTGGAGGCTTTTTTCTTGAAACCCTTCCAAACAACTTGTGGTGATGTAGGTGACTTCAGATTGTAGTTTTGGAGACTTTCTGACCCCGAGACACAACTAACTTCTACAATTCTCCAGCTGTGATCCTTGGAGATTTTTTGGCCACTCGAACCGTCCTCTTCACAGTGCGCTGAGACGATACAGACACACATCCTCTTCCAGGTTGATTCATAACATTTCCAGTCGACTGGAACTTCTTAATCATTGCCCTGATGGTGAAATGGGCATTTTCAATGCTTGTGCTATTTTCTCATAGACACGCCCCATTGTGTGAAGCTCAACAACCTTTTGCGCACATCACAGCTATATTCCTCGCTCTCACCCATCGTTATGAATGACTAAGTGAATCTGTCCTGTGTGTTACCTCACATTTATACCCCTGTGAAACAGGAAGTCATGCTGTTAATAGTCACCCAGGTGTACAAAAAAATCAATGGGAATATACTTCAAATATATTTTTCCCACATGAATTCATAGGAGTGCCAATAATTGTTGCACACCTACATTTAACAAAATGATTTATTTTTATTCATTTTGGATGAACCCGTGTTGTGTTTGATATCCACCAGAGCAGAGTATTTTTGTGAATTTTTTGCACATAAAAAATAACAAAACCCGTTTCAGATAGGAGCAGAAGATGTGAAGGGGGAAATCAAAAAAATGTTCTTCCACACGCCATAAGACCGGTGTCTGAGGAATCGCTCGAGCCAGACGTTTGCTGCGCCATACCTAATTTGCAGTCAGGTGCCGCTTGTCCTGGTGTCGCTTCGTCATGTGCCGCCGCTGTTGCTGAAATCACGCCTCCGTGTTGCGCGAGTACGCAGTACGTGCACAGTCGCCTGTCACTTTGTGCGAACGCGGATGTATTCGGTGGCACGGAGTGAAAATAAAACCACCAGATCTAGGTGATCCAACTTTGCCTACGCTTCTTCTTTATCCTTTAACAGAGAGTGACAGATCTCTTGCCCGCATGGTACTACAACTTTAGAGTGACCATGGTGACCTGGGGTGACCCTCCTCTCAGCTGCTGCGACGGATCCACCGTGAGCTTCGTTACAGGTGGGTCAATACGCCACACGTGTGTATCACATCTGAGCTTGCACAAGGCCTGTGGCATCGCCTTAAAATGTGATATTCAGAGAAGGTGATCCTCTTTATAGAGTATGATAACAGAAGAATCGAACTGATTATTCAAATCCATCAAACAATCATTCAAAATTCTTCCCGCAGCCCCTGAGGCACCCCACATCTCCTCAGTGGATTACTCCCACGGGGTACTGTACGTGCGCTGGACCTACGGCGATCTCTTCACCGATCTGTCCCACTCCAGGATGCTGCACTGGCAGGTGCTGGCTGAAGGAAAGAAAGGCTCCAGGAGACGCTTCTCTACAGATGTAAGGTTCTGTCGATAAGACGTGTAATATCCGGAGAGCAAGACACGCACCGGTGAACTCGAATCAAACGTGCCACGGCGCTTTATCTTAAAACCGGCGACACACCTCGGTTTCTGTACTTTTTATACAACCTCACCGATTAAAATCGTTTTTTTTTTCTTCCAAACGTCAGGATCGATGACGGTAAAGAAAGGAAGAAATAATAATAAAAAAAAAAGGTCTGACGGTTTGCATCGTGAGTCGACGGACCTCTGCGTTGATTTCGCGCCACCGTTACGGTCGATTTAGCTTCAAACGTCCTGTAGTGCCGCTGAGCCGTCAGAAGGCCTGCGGTCATTGTGCAGCGAGTTCGACAGAGAGCATCCGTCGCCTTATTTGCTGGCGATGAGCTGTGCTATTGATCGCTTCCTCTGAGTCTTTTTGAGGCCTAATTAAAAAGGCGTTGAGAGGCTCTGCTCCTATCCTGTGCGCTCCCTGCTCTCCAGCACTAAGCTGCAATGAATCAAATTACCCCCACACACAGAACAAAGGGATTAATTAGATACTGCTAAATGTTTCCAGACAGAGATAGTTAGACCTAGATGGTTATCTGCCCTCAAGCCTTTCTGAGAGACGGAGGTTTCGTGACGCCGGTACTTGTGGTTCCTGCGCTATCCGTATCTGTAGCGATGTTAAGTCTTCGTTCTTCTCCTCGCTCCCAGTACGTTCTTTTCTGAATAACGTGGAGGCTCGTTGTTGCCATCGCTTATAACCTGTATGTAGAAATACGTCATGATCTAAGGAGTATGTGCATCATATACACTTGTGCATATTCAGGTGCTAGTTTGTTTTTTTGTGTTTTTTTTTGTTTTAAAAATGGCATTTTCTTGTCATTTAGTCATCTGACAGTTCCGACCCACTAGCCATCTCTCCTCGATCAAGCCAGGCGGAGGAAAGCGCTAGCTACAGCAATCATGAGCTCACAAATGTTCACAGAGTGGGTAGTGTCACTCTGAGAGGGGAGACGGTAATGCCGTCCTTCGCACCCCGAGAGCTCGGACTGACGTCGTCGGGATACACACTTGCGATCTCCTGACGTTACTGTCACTCAGGAGTGTCACTCGTTCACCTGGTAGGAATTGATGCACTGTAGGTTTATAAGTACTGACTGTAGCCCCTCTGTTGCTGCGTATAATTGGTTAGCCCGTCTCTACTCATCACTGCAAAACGACCAAAAATATCTTGCCAAAGTATGTGGACACCTGACCATCACAATCATATGCATATCAGATTTAATCCCGCCCCCCCCGCTGTTATAATAACCTCCACTCTTCAGGGAGCGTGGCTGTTGGGCTTTCTGATCATTCAGCTACAAGAGCATTAGTGAGGTCTGGGGTTCAGTCAGTGATCCAGCTCATCCCAAAGGTGTTCAATGGGGTTGAGTTCAGGACTCTCGAGTCCTTCCGGTCCAACCTTCACACACCATGCGGGAACAGGCATGGCTACAGTTTGAGGAAGAACCACTTTCATACTTTCTTGCACTTTCATAGCAGTGGCGTGGAAGCGGGTGTTGTGCTGGTTTGAGTGCGACAGCTTGGTGCGACAGCTTTGATTGGGTTGAGAACAATCTGCTGATCCACAATACTCAGCCATCATCAGTCTCAGGCTCCGAAACGGACGGTGAAAAAGCGGATGATTTGGAAAAGATCAGATTCAGACTCTTAACCGTACACCTACAAGGTGAACCGATGAGGTAGGTGTGTCTAATAACGTACATAGTACATAGTAAAGCTGCTGCCCCTGATACACTGATATCGGCACCACACACACGCTGCTTTGTCAGTGTCACAGCTGTGTGTGATGAGAGTGGACCATCATCCAAATGAATATCTTGTCAGTGGTGGTAGTCACTGGGGTAGAGGGGAGCTGACAGGTTGTCCATAGCAGCAGATGGAATACAGTACAGAAACCGTTAGGGCCCCTTTCAGGTAGATGTGGCTCCAGTGGGTGGCGCTATAAGGTAGGTGTTTTGTAATAAACTATCCCATTGTTTGAGAGTTTAACGAGTTTTTCCCTCCCTATAAGCACGAGTTTATACACAAGTTAAAAACGTGCAACCTTTTTAGAGTCCACAAAACACACTCGTTCATATCATACTACACAAAGTCTCTTTGACTCTGTCCAAGCGTTCAGTTCTGCTCGTTTGTTTGTTTTTTTCTTCTCCACAGGTGATGCGCAACGTAATGAAGGCTGCGCTTGCGCTCCCTCCCGGCGACATCTACAACCTGACGGTCACGGCTTGTACAGAACGCAGCCGCAACACCTCCATACCCCACATCCTGAAACTGGGTGGGTGTTTGACCCTCGACCTGTCGGCTACTCGCCCCGCCCTCACGTCGAACCTTCGGGAAGAACGGGTCACCGACGGCTAATTTAACACGTTCCTGCAGTTTTAACAATGCTACGTTAGCCGCTTAGGGTTTAAGAAGAGAACGTCCCCCCGACAACAAGAAGCTTGTAGACGGCCTGTAGGTAGTTTCGACTGGGCGTAATCGCTACAGCCTGGACACTGTGTGTGCGCTGTACGTGACATCAAAACCACACCTGCTACCCAGTGCTAGACGGGGGATCTCAGCAGAGACCAGCTCGGAGTCAGGGGCGTGTGCCGAATTTCTGCTAACGTCCACCGTTATAACATCATTTATAGAAAACGATCACAACTTAAACGCAAATGTAATAACACGTTACAATTATTTGGCTCTAGGAACATTAACGCTTATTGTAACAGAAGAGAAATATATATATATTGCTAGTGAGCTCGAGATAGCATGGGTGGGACATTCTGCGAAGCGCTGAGACAGGACAGCAGAGTGAGGTCGTAACGTGTTTTCGTGTTGCATTCAGTACAGCCCTCGCATATATGGCGTATTTCTCCGTAACAGATCCAGCACCTCCCAAGTCCCTGTACGCGGTCAACGCTACACACTCTGCCGTCACTTTGCTCTGGACCGAGGAGGGAGTAGTGGACTTCTACCAGGTCAGCTGCAGGCAACTCGGGCCCATCACACAACTCAAGGTAGGAAGACGTTACATGCCAGTGAGATGTTTCGGTTCAGTTACAGTACACCCAAAGCTGACCCACAGCTGTGCGTTCCTTACTCGGGTCATTAAGCCGGTACAGAATTCATCGAGAGCGCCAGTCAGACTACGGAACGCGAGAGCGCAAGGTGTTGCGATTCGTGCTCAGACATCCTCCAGTGTACGAGATACTGAACTTTGAGGCGGCTGGGTTACAGAACAGGAACCCAGTGAGACTACAGTGGGAACAAGATCACGGACACTGGACACTTTTTTTCAACATTTCAACCGTCCAGTGTTCCTAATAAAGCGCAAGCATACTTTACCGATCAAACGTGCATGCTGATTTTGTGGGATGAAGATCAGTTCTTTAGGACGCAAACAGTGTATACTGGGCCTGCAGGGATTGTTATTACTCGAGTCATGTTAATAATTGTGAGAACGACTCACGTCTTGGCAATGCACTGTGATGACTCGCGTGCCCACACGTCAGAACCAGCACCGAGCGCTCCATCTGCCTGAGCCGTAACCCGTCTCTCCCCGAGCCGTGTTAGAAACGCCGGACGGCCGCACCGGTCAGCTTTAGCGCCGGTGATCCCGCGGCTTATCGTGATGCCGAGAAAGATTCTAGGAGTTTACTCGTGAATGTAATGCTAAATCGATAGTTCATTTTTATTTATTTTCTTCTCAACCACCGGCAGTGTGTTTGTCTCGCACGAGTTTCATCTTCAAACAGTGATTGCTTCAATATTTTTGCATACCGACATTTTCATTTCCCTTAAATTGAAATCTTCTGTGTTTTTCCTGAAATGAAACTATGCTGTTTTAAATAGAATAGAGAGTCTTCAGCAAAAAGAAAAAAGTACTTCACTTTTTCTAGCGAGGCTGAAAATAAAGAGAGACGGACACCGAACGCAGACTGTGGATCTGAGGGTTAATTGTGGTTGTGTTGTCTACAGGCTGCTGAGCCCCAGACTGCCCACTCCCATGTGGTAACTGTGAACAACCTGCAGGCCTCCACCTCCTACAACTGCAGCGTGATCAGTTACAGCTACAGCACACCCAGCGAACCCACCTACATTACCATCAGCACTCTGGGTAACTCCTCCTCATCTTCCTCCTCCTCCTTCTGTTCCTCCTCCTGTTCCTCCTCCTCCTCCTCCTGTTCCTCCTCCTCCTCCTCTTCATCCTCATTCTCCTTCTCATTCACCTACAGCGTGATCAGTTACAGCTACAGCACACCCAGCGAACCCACCTACATTACCATCAGCACTCTGGGTAACTCCTCCTCCTCCTCCCTCTCCTCCTCTTCCTTCTCCTCCTCCATGTTCTCTTCCTTCTATTTCTCCCTCTTCTCCTCCTCCTCCTTATCCTACGTTTACTTTTCCCTCTCCTCCTCCTCCCCCTTCTTTCTCCTTCTCCTTCTCCTCCTACTTCTCCCTCTCCTTCTATTCCTCCTACTTCTCCCTCCTCCTTCTCCTCCTACTCCTCCCTCTCCTTCTATTCCTCCTACTTCTCCCTCCTCCTTCTCCTCCTACACCTCCCTCTCCTTCTATTCCTCCTACTTCTCCCTCCTCCTTCTCCTCCTCCTTCTACTTCTCCCTCTTCATTCTCCTTCTCCCTCTCTTCCTCCTGCTCCCTCTCCTTCAAATCCTCCTTCTACTTCTCCCTCTCCTCCTCCTCTTTCTCCTCCCTCTTCTCTCTCCTCCTCCTCCTCCTCTTCCTTCACCTCCTCCTTCTACCTCTCCTCCTCCCTCTTCATTCTCCTCCTCCTTCTACTTCTCCCTCCTCATTCTCCTCCTCCTTCCCCCTGTCTTCCTCCTCCTCCTCCTTCCTCTCCTTCTCCACCTCCGTCTACTTCTCCCTCTCCTCCTCCTTTTCCTCGTCCTTCTACTTCTCCTCAGATCTTACTCGTGTCAGATAAGAAATAGACATTTATAATAGTGACAGCGTAAATGTGAGGGGTGTATGTGTGTGTGTGTGCGTCTGTGTGTGTGTGTGTGTGTGTGCGTGTAGCTCAGGAGATGAACCCCAGCATAGCTGCTATCTCAGCACTGGCTGTGCTCAGTGTGCTACTCATCAGCCTTCTGGTGCTCTTTCTACTGGTGCTGCGCAAAAAGCACATGCAAATGACCAGGTAAGAGCTCCATGACTACCACTACAGCACTGCAGCGCAGCTCGCCCACACTCCGCAAACCAGCCGCTCTCGACACCCGAGATCCTGTGAAGAATGTGTTTAATTTAATTACATGGCAGGACATGATTGCCTACTCTAGACCTCTGTTATATGAAATAGGAAATAGGAAATGATGATCGTATTCGAACCTCCCGGAGAAATAACCTAGAGGGTACCATATGCATTCATTCGTTACGTTCTGCAAAGTGGGAAAGAACACGGGACACCTCCGTGAAATCATGTTGTGTTAGCAACACGCTAGCCAGCTAACATTAGTGATCATGAGCTTATGATGTATTTACCTTCTCAAACCTGTACGGTCAGTGTTACAGATTGTAGATACGAGTGAATCGCTCTAAAGTAAACGCTTTGTTTACTGGTCATGCCGTGAGCGGCCACGTCGATTTGACGTGTCACTCGCTGAACTCGGGAGCTCAGGAGACCTTCCCGAAATAGGAATTCCCAGTTGGGGGGTCTGAAATGACGAGTCACGACCTTTTTGTCAGCATAAACATGGACTTAATTTGATCTGTTTATAAGTGGTAAAACTACATGACAGTTCAATTTCAACTTTTTCAAGTTTTTTTCCTCCCCTCTGTTAGTTCCGATGTGCCAAGTCTGTGCCGTCACCTTGTGTTAAACCCAGCAAAATGGCAGCCCATCAGCATCTCTGTCTATCGGAGAGTGCTGCGGCCGACGTTAGCACATAATCCCGTACGTCTGGGAATTACATCGGAGCGTGAAAAAATTTGAACGTACGCCTCAATACAGTGGGTAGTATTCTTATAAGCTCCCACAGTCTCCTGAATCCCAGAGTGGTGATAAAACAGCAGTTTATCTGCGTTTGTGGCCTATAAAGTGTTTTGTAGAGTATGACTACGGTATTAATAACCTAGTGTTTAGCTTCATCCTAGGTATGTAAAGTATGTCGCCCTGTTGTACTGTAGTGTGTTTGCTTAGTTTTAAAAACCCGGTGACGCTGGGTTTGAGACGGATTGTTTTATTTCATTTCAGGGAATGTGGGGCAGAAACCTTCGTCAACTTCGCCTCCTTTGAGCGTGATGGGAAACTTCCTTACAACTGGTAGGAGTTCTGACGTATTTTCCAAGTTTTCAGTACAGTTCACGATGTCAGTCTGCAAGCGCTAGAAACAAGAGACGCCAGTAGCCACTAGCCACAGACGCATACACGCAGAGAGAGCGACGACATGCACAGTGTGTGGAGGATTTTAATCTGATCCTTAACGTTAAATTAGAGATCGACCGATAATCGGGTTTCCCTGATATTTAAGCATTTTTTCGTAATCGGATATCGGTTTCGTAATATCGGATCCACCGAAGAAATGCCGCCATCTTGTGGGCGTTTTGAGAATTGCGTGCAGGACCGTTAACAGCCAGTGATGCACAAATTAGATGCTTTACAGAAACGCTTGATATGCTGTTTGAGCAGCTTGACCCACGGAGTCACGTAATCTGTTTACCTCGTTGAAGCTTTTATTTAAAGTAACGGTGCACTTTATTTTTTGGCGTATAAATAAGAGCGGGTTTCTTGGTATGCAAGGAGGAAAAGAAATCGACAAAATTGTTATAAATGTTATCTCTGTGTCAAAAAAAAACGACGTGAAACAATAAATAAATATCGGGTCTGCATATCGGTTATCGGGCACGTAAACAAGCAAATAATCGGAGTCGGTATCGGTTTTTGAAAAATCAATATCGGTCGATCTCTACTTCAAACGTATGTAGAATTATTCATAGCATCACACAAGACACCGGGAGTCATTCGTAAAAAAAAAAAAAAAAAAAACAACAACAAAAAAAAAACCTTACCCTTAAGAGCTCTCTCGTAAGAAGTGGCGGTAAAAGTTACAAGCTAAAACATATTTCTAACCACAGCGCGGTTGAATTCTCGAACCTGATTGGTCGAACAGCGTGGCACGGACGGTTACGGCTGTAGCACGAACGACAGGTTTATATTAACGTGCACGTCCTAGTACGTTATTGTTTCTATAGTAACAGCTCGTATACAGGGATTCGTACGGCAGATTGTCCGCGTAATCGAAGACTAATAATAAGTGGATTTGTCGTTTAAGAAAGAAACGTGTACAGTCATTGATGTGGTAGAGGAGGTTATGCGTTCCTGTTCTCCGTATGATTGACCAGCTGCGTTGTTTTGAGAGAGAGAGAGAGTGAGAGAAGGTGATGCTGTTTATCGCAGCTATAGCCTAAGCGATAACTGGAACTAATTCGTCACTCGGATGTTTCCCACGGCATCGACTCGAACCGTAAACCACTACAATGTGCGATCTGTCGTCCGTCAGTAAATGAGACATCGTAAACGTCGGTAACTCGCCGCGGTCAAAGTGGAACGACACTACAGACCGCTGTTGTTCAAAAACCATACACGTCGCGTCGCGTCGCATCACACCACTCCAGCGTGGATTATCCTGGCTCGTGTTTTATTCCCTTAAGACGGAACTCCGAATGCGCTTTGGAAGGATTCTTCTTGCTAGGGCACACCAGATGCATTTTTTTTCTTTCTTTCTTCCGCAGGTAAGAAGCATTTCAGTTCACACACGAGAGCCCGCACACACGATCTAACGGATCATCTGCAAATTAAGTCTTAACTCTATACAAGTCCATTGAAATCGAGTTCGAATTATAATCTACAGAGATGTCACCATTATCAGCATGTCTTTTGGACAGGAGTGTAGATATCATCTTTTTAAAAAACAACAACAGATGCTTACTTGTCAAATACAGTGTCCTCCAGAATTATTGGCACCCTTCATGAAAATGCAGGGGGGGGGTGAATAAAAAGAATAACGCATGCAGTGAGTGATATTTCGACCCGGAAACATACAGGAACATTGAAGAAGAAGAAAAAAAAGACGACATAAAACTATACAATGACCAAAAAAAAAAAAAAAAAAAACCCCACTGGTTTCAAAATTATTGGCACCCTTACGATTAATATTTCGCATGGAGAATACTGGCACTGAGACGCGTCCTGTCGAGTTTTGAGACACGTTTTGAAGGATCTTAGTCGGCTGCTCCGTTCAGAAGAGTTTAAACTCCTTTCTTATATTCTTAGGTTTTCACACAGCTTTTCAGCACGGCTCAGATCTGTAGACCGAGATGTTCATTGCAAAACTTTGATTTTGTGTTTCTTTAACCTCCTCTGTGTCGATCCGGAAGCATGTCTGGATCATCATCGTCTTGTTGAGAGATGCGTTCAAGGCCAAGTCTGGACCTCCTGGCAGAGGCAACCGGGTTTCGGGCTCACACATCCCGAATTATATAGAACCCGTCGGCCACAAAATATTTTGTGACGACGGGTTCGGGAAGAGCTTGCTGGGAGAGTGAAGTTTTACAGTCGATTCTGAAACTGAACCGTGCACCTGACGTTCGGGCGCCTCCGTCACTCCGTCACCGTCTTCCTCACAGCGTGTCGGGGAGGTGTGCGCACACGTCTTCCATTCCCGGCCGTTTGATTGCGCTTAACGGTATGTTCAACTGCTTATGTATCTTTATATCCGTGACCTGATTTGTGCAGGTCAACAACCGTCAGTGTCTTTTGTATGACATTGATGAGAGGAGAGGGAGAAGTAGAAGGAGGAGGAGAAGGAAGAGGAGGAGGAGGAGAATGAAGGAGGAGGAGATGGAGAGGGAGAATGTGGAGAGGTGGTAATGGATAACAGAAGAGTTTTACATGTGTGCAACCTCATATTTATACCTCAGGGACACAGAGCATGATTAAAGGCAACAACAGAGTTTCTGGGCACTGAAAGCAAATAAAAAAGGTTTCCTTTTCTAAAACAAGGGAAACAAAACAAGCTCCTGGGTGTCAATAATTTAGGCACATATATTTTCTGAGAGAAAATATGATAAAGTTTTTTTCTTTTTTCTTGCAATATTTCTAGAGGGCACTGTATGCGTGGTTCATTGTGAAATCTGCGTGCAACACTGCGTAGGGTTTCATTTAAAAGGATACATTGTAAACGTTTTTAGTACTGTTCCAGACTCTCCACATCTCCTGCGCTAATCATATTGCAGGTGCTGATCTAATTCATTTGCGTGACGATCTGCATTTCGCACCTTTAGGCAGAAAGGCTTCGTAGCCGAGCGCTGCACATTCATTAAAGCGAAAACGTGAAAGCCAGGCGTTTTACAGGTTTTACACACATAAACCTCAGGCGTTCCAAATCGCTTGCTCACACCTGGCACTCACGTGCGTGACGGGCGATCCGGCCGTAAGAGGAGGACGATCGTACGCGCAGGTGTGAACCCGAACCGCATCCGGAGCGATTCACACGACCACATAACGACGTAGCGTGCACGCAAAAAGCGGTTTTGACGCGTCCCGGACGGCAACAAACGGACGACTGGAAAAACATGGTGGAAAGACTTCTCCGCCGCGAGGGGAAGGGATAATTAGATATCTTGTCGTTTCTTTCATCGTTTCATCTCGCGTAAGTTCCACTAGCTGACCGGGCGATTAGAGCAGCCCGTACAGGTACGTGAGATCGGACTCGGAGGACGTCTCGGCGTGAAAACGAGCGCGGCCGTACGGAATCCGATCGCGAGTGGTCACAGGAGGCGCTTCAGAACGCCAGGTGCAAACGCCTTTCCGATGTCAATCCCAGGTGTGAACGCCGCCTTAGTTTGCAAAATAGGAGTCTCGACATGACGAGCGGTGTTCCCGTTTAAGCGTCTCTCAAATCGAGCGGTTACAATTAGGCTCAAACTCTATTTTTTTTTTTTTTTTTTTTTTTTGCGAATACGCTCCATGGCTTGACGAACAAGTCGAGCACCAGGCACTCACCATAAAATATCCGGGTTTATAACAGAAGCAGAATACAACAGGGGTTTTTGTTTGTTTGTTTGTTTTCATTATGATTCTCTGTTAAATCAACAACAAATGAATATGGAAGGGTGTGTGTGTTGGGGGATTTCTGAACATTTTCACACACTGACATTATCACCACACACACACACACACACACACACGCTGACGCTGTAAGGAGAGTGTGTTCCATGCCATACACTTGAGATTAATATAACAGCTTAAAGACAGTCAGTTAAGGCAGATTTTGGCCAATCATCTCATTGAAAAGAAGAAAAAAAAAAGACCTCTAAACACTCCCATTACCATTGTAATGAAATGTGTCTTGTACGATATTTATGTAAATGTCTTTGATTTGTCTGCTGCTATAGTGATCATTGATGTTCTTGTCTTAAGCGTAAGGTACAGCACGGCGGCCCCGAGTAGCCCACCGTTTACATATCCGAACAGTTCCCACGTTCACGTGACCGTATGGTAATACATCGAGATATTTATATAGTAATGCTACTCACGTAACCACGGCCGGAAGATAGATGTCTGCAGTTCTGTTTTTGCAAAACGGAGGGTTAAATTCTAAGTCTGCTGTCATGCGCCATTTGATCACACGCCCATAAATGCAATTGATAAGCTAATGACACTGTGGACTGCATGAGGCATTAATTAACCCTGTATGAAGCACTAATTAAGTACGTCTCAGTCATCACTGTCTGTCACTATTACTAATGAAGCACCATGTTTTGTCCCCAACTTTTTTTGCCCTTGGTGTTTGTCTGTGTGGTTTGTTTTTGTTTTTGTTTTTTCTTTCTTTCTTTCTTTTATTTTATCTTATTATTTGAACCCCTTCAGGCGAAGGAGCCTCTTTGCCTTCCTTACTCTTCTGCCATCCTGCCTTTGGACTGACTATCTTTTGGCTTTTTATATTAATCCATGGTAAGTAAAGCCCTGACAGCCAGACGCTGCATCACGGAGGCATGTGTAAAATGGTGCACGGCCTGAGCTCCACGACCATAGACACTCCGACAGCACGTTCACTCGCCTCCCTTTCGTTAACCGTAGCGTGAGGACGATCCTTTCCTTTAATAACCGTCCTTAACCTTTATGTTCTGTTCTGGTGAAGATTATTATTTATTTATTTATTTTCACTAAGTGAAAAATTAGGCGCTTGTCTCAAATAAAAGTCTTTAAAAAGGTATATACACTATATAGCCAAAAGTTTGTGAACACCTGACTCTCACACCCGTATGTGCTTGGTGAACATCTCATTCCAGATTTAGTCCTCCCTTTCCTGTTATAATGCGCTCCACTCTTCTGGGAAGGCTTTCCACTAGATTTTGGAGCGTGACTGTGGGGATTTGTGATCATTCAGCTACAAGAGTATTAGTGAGATCAGGTACTGAGGACGTCTGGGGTGCAGTCGGCGTTCCAGTTCGTCCCGAAGGGGTCCGGTGGAGTTGAGAACGCTCGAGCTCTTCGACTCTATCCCTCACGCACCATGTCTTCTTTGTGCACGGTGGCGTTGTCGTGCCGGAACAGTGTTCGAGTCTCTTCGTTCCAGTGAAGGGAAACTGTGACGCTACAGCACACGGAGACATTCTGTACAGCCGAGTGCTTCGAACCACACATGGGTGCGGTGCTCAGGTGTCCACGTACTTTGGGCGATATAAGATATCTGAAAAGTTTATTATTCTCTTGCTTGCACTCAAATCACGGACCAAAGCGTTCTAAATGTATTGCCGTAAAATTGTGAACAGAACATGAAGGTTGATGCTCAGATGGGGCTTGCACACCAGAGCACACAGGCTTGACGATAATCCCGCCATAGCGATATCAGTAGTGGCATGGCTCTAACCGAACTAGCATGAAACTAACCCTAGCCCCCGTTTCCATGAGCCGAGGTTACCCTGGGCCAACCCTCTGGATGACTAAACCATACTAGCAGCAGATAGATAGATAGATAGATAGATAGATAGATAGATAGATAGATAGATAGATATCCGTAGCACTCGCAGGGTTTGTTTTCACGAACGTCTGTGATTTGGTTTTGTTTGATTTCTTATTTTTTGCATGCGTTTGCATTCCGGGTCTAACGTGAATGTACGGACGTTGACGCGAATGAAGCGTATGGAAATGAGTATGTATCGTCCAGCTTGAAGGAGGAATGCATGCTTCGACGCGAAAGCTTGCCTTTAACACGTCCGTCGATCGAAATGAACTCGATGCACTTCTGATGATGCTGTGACTGATGTGTGAAACAGTTGTTGTGTTGTTTTGTTTTGTTTTCTTCTTCTAAGTGGTATTGTGATAAATGTAGCAAGGCACAGTTCAGTAAAGTGTCCTGGACCTTTTTGTACCTGTAGGAGCAAGACTGCTCTAAAGAAAAGGAAGCTAACAAGGTAATACTAACTGTGTGTGTGTGTGTGTGTGTGTGTTATACGTGTATACCTGTATGTGTTTTTGTTTTTATGCTTGAAATCTGAGTCAACTAATCTCCAGCCACGTAACACTGCATACTCAGTGTGCTTTTAGTTCAGAGGAACTCCTTTGTGTGTGAGACAATGCATGACGTAGTTCTGAAGGCTGTTATTAATTATGAATATGAAACAAACGCGACGTGAATAATGTAGTAATTGCTGGGAGCGATACCTCTGTTGATTTTTCCCTCAGTCTACGGTTGTGTTTCAAACCGACGATGGTTAGAGGGGAGATGGGGAAGATGAAACAGTGTATTTTCTGTGAAAGCTGAAATGTTCTTCGTCTGTGTGCAGCCCAGTGCAGCTGGATGACTTCGAGGCCTACATTAAAGACATGGGCAAAGACTCTGCGTACAAGTTCTCCCTGCAGTTCGAAGTAAGGATGCATGTTTCCTTCGGACGTATTAACCTCCTGCTCTGTTCGGACGGGATTTAGTTTTCCCAGCCGGACGTCTGTGGTGAAGTTTTGACACGTCTCCTCCGTGATCCGGACCGCTATTAAAACGACCACAGGGGCGGCAGCGAGTTTCCAGCAGGTCGTGTTTGCTTTCCTACGTCACGCCGTCACGCTCGATTGTGCCACGTGCCGTCCAAGAGGTCAAATTAGAGACGTCTGGAGTAGAGACGAGACGCCGGCTCTGATTTCAGTCCCAGCAGCGATTTAACAACACAATAAAACAATACTCACGAGGTGTATAGACGAGAAGCATGCGTTTCTCGCTCGGTGTCTGCGCAGGGAGAGGTTAACGAAACGCACGCTACGACGCTCTATACAGCAAGCAACGTTTTAAACATCCGCCCCCCCCAAAGCAAGGCAAAAACACTAGGTAATTCGACCTGTGACTTTCCCAGAGGAGGATGGAGACGAACCCCGACATGCAAATAAAATCACGGAGGAGCGCCTGTAAAATAACTACATTAATCCTGTCTGAATACGGCTTTACAGTTTGATTTCGTAATTTACACCAAATCCGTCCCAATCCGTAGTTGTGTGTGATATGATGATGTGTATTGTTTCGCAACTCGTGCACGATACTTTCAGTCCCCCCTGAAGGTATTGGAACAGCAAGGCCGATTCTGTTGTTTTCGCTGGACACTGAAGACATTTCAATTCAATTCAATTCAACTTTATGTGTATAGCGCTGTTTACAATAGACATTGTCTCAAAGCAGCTTTACAGAAATATCAACACGGTGTACAGATATTAAAGGTGCGAATTTATCCCAACTGAGCAAGCCACTGAGTGGCGACGGTGGCGAGGAAAAACTCCCTAAGATGTTTTAAGAGGAAGAACCTTGAGAGGAACCCGACTCAGAAGGGAACCCGTCCTCATCTGGGTAACAACAGATAGTGTGAAAAAGTTCATTATGGATTTATATGAAGTCTGTATGGCGTTAGGAGCAGCCGTAGTCCCAGCAGTCTGGAATTGGAGAAGATTTGAGCTCCATCCAGAGGCAGAAAGGATCTGGATCTCTAGTATCTCCATAAATTCGTGTGGGGCTCGGCGAAAGGAGAGAGGGAGAGAAAAGATATTTGGGTTTGAGATCACCGAGACCATCTTGAGATCGACTTAGAAGTGTACACCTTTCGTTTGAACCCACCCGTGAACATGTGACTGACAGGTGTTTCTTGCTGCCCAGGTGTGCCCTGTTTAATTGATTGTTTCAACGATTAATAGCGATTAAGTTTGTCTACTCTTGGTTTGAGCCGTGAGTTTCGCCTGTGAAGACCGTTTGTTGTTTGAAAAAGGATTAAACCAACGTGAAGACCAGAGAGCTGTTTATGGGAGAACGGCGAGCCGTTTTGAAGCTGAGAAAAGAGGGAGGATCCATCAGAGCCGCTGCACAAGCATTGGGCACGGCCTGGGAAAGCAACACGGAAGAAAAATGCAACAGTTTGTTGATGTCAGTGAGTCTCAGGCTTGATGCGGTTATTGCAAGCGTTATTTACGTTAAGACTAGCTCACCTAGAAATCGGGTGCTCTGCCAGCGACGGCGCCATGTATCAAGTTGTTTAGCACATCTAGATGTAGAGATCAGGAAATGAACGTATTCTTCTTTTGATCCGAAACCCAGGCTCTGTATGGTGAAAACAACAGAATCGGCTTTGCTGTTCCGGTACTTTCGGAAGGGACGGTATTTGATGTGATGTGTGTTCGCAGTGGTGTAAACGCATCTCTCTGTCTTATCAAAGGAGCTGAAGAGTGTTGGCCTGGACCTTTCCCACGATGCCGCAGATCTGCCAGTAAACAGACCCAAGAACCGCTACACCAACATCTTACCCTGTGAGTGTTCGTCTCTCACCTCTAAACTCTGTGGAACAATAGTGACACTGATACTCCGCCTACTAGCTACTCGGTCTGTCTCACACACACACACACACACACACACAAAACACCAGGTGGCGAGTAACAGCTGTCACTATTCTCCCCCATTTCGTCTGCTTTGTTTATTGTTCATAATGCTGCTGAAATGAAGCACGTTTTTCAAACAGACGACTTCAGCCGTGTCAAGCTCATCTCGATGCACAATGACGAAGGCTCCGACTACATCAATGCCAACTACATTCCAGTGAGTACTGAAACGCTTACCAGACACGACCTCTGAACTGAAGTAAAATAATAAAAAAAAAAAAAAAACAGAACACTTTTCAGGTTTATGATGACTAGTGTCCAGTGTATTTAGAAACCTACAGCGCATGCTAGGATTATCGTTTACACCGTGTCTTCATGACAACAGGGCTACAAGTCACCGCGCGAGTACATCGCCACGCAGGGGCCGCTCCCGGAGACGCGCAACGACTTCTGGAAGATGGTGATGCAGCAGAACTCGCGCGTCATCGTCATGCTGACTCAGTGCAACGAGCGCCGCAGGGTCAGTGACCGTAGATTCCCAGTGTGCAGAGAACACGATTACACAAATACAAACACAAACAACAACAGTTCAATGTTCGAGTGTTGGATCGCTCAGCTGCAGACATTGTAAAGCGGGTCAGAAAATGAGCTGTGCGCCCTGCACTCTTAACCAGTGAAAATATCTCGAACGTACAGTGGTGCTTGAAAGTTTGTGAACCCTTCAGAACGTTCACTATTTCTGCAGGAATATGAGCTAAAACTCATATTTTCACACAAGTCCTGAAAGTAGACAAAGAGAACCCGATTAAACAAACGAGACACAGATATTATACTCGGTCATTTATTTATTGAGGGAAAAAGATCCAATATGACAGATCTGTGAGAGGTAAAAGTATGTGGAAGTCTAAGACTAGTAGTGAATCTGTCGGTGAAGTTAGAGTCGGGTGTTTTCGTGAAGTGTGATGACCATCAGGTGTGAGTGAACGCCCGGTTTTATTTAAACAACCGGAATCTATCAGAGTCTGATCTGCACCACAGTGCATTATTGATGGAACAGTGAGTTCTGAATTATCTCAGCGAATTCTGAAGGAGAATGTCAGGACATCTGTTCATGAACTGAATCTGAAGAGAAAGTGGGTCATGCAGCAAGACAACGACCCTGAACACACGAGTCGTTCTACCGAAGAACGCTTAAAGAAGAATAAAGTGAATGTTTTGGAACGGTCGAGTCAAAGTCCTGACCTTAATCCAGTAGAAATGTTGTGGAAGAACCTGAAGAGAGCAGTTCATGTGAGGAAACACACCAACACCCCAGAGCTGAAGCTGTTCTGTACTGAGGAACGGACCGATGTGCAGGATGATCAACACTTACCCCAAACGTTTAGTTTCAGTTATTACTGCACAAGGGGGTCACACCACATACTCAAAGCAAAGCTTCACATACTTTTACCTCTCACAGATATGTAACGCTGGATCATTTTCCTCAATCAATAAATAAAGTGTAATATTTCTGTTTAATTGGGTTCTCATTATCTACTTTTAGCTCACATTCATGCGGAAACGTAGAAAATTCTGAAGGGTTCACAAACTTTCAAGCACCACCGTGGTCAGATTTATCTAGCGTTTCCTAGTGTATTACAATAAAGCGAATATAAGATTGTTAAATGTATTGACTTATTTCAACCGTGAAATAACCTCGTTCCCCTGACTGATGATTTTTAGCGCCGCCAGTAGAGAAAGTCAGCTTTAAGCTTGAAATGAGTCAAAAAATGTCTAGAAATAGTTTTAATGATCTTATATTCGGTTCATCGCAATCTTATATGAAACAATAGATACGTTTGACTATGTTGCTTTATTTATTTATTTATTTATTACAGTTTTTTTTATTGAACAAGTATAACTATTTCTGTAGCATTAAATGATCTAAAATTGAATGGAATTCAACTTGAGGTGTTTTTGTTCACCCCACAGTGCAGGCGCGGTTGAGATTCAGGGAAGTAGTGCTGCGAGAGAACTAAATATACTGCCGGAAATCTATATTTCTCTTTTCACGAAAGATGAATACGTACAAAATTATAGATATGAAAAATAAATAAATGAATAAATAAAAAGCACTTTTCAGACTGACAGCTAATAATAGACTGTGTGTGTGTGTGTGTGTTAGCGCTACGGAGCTGAGCTACCTCCGGTGTACACGGGTGTGTGTGAACGTGATCGAGATTGATTGGTGCATTTATTTCCGGCGCTCACTGAGAAATCTCACACTGCACCGCTAACGCTGTGTATTTGTTTATTTACTTACTTAAAGAATCGCTTTCGCCCGTTTGTTTGCTAGATGTCATTGGTGCACGTCTGCACGGCTGTCTCTTGTCTCTCTTGCTGATTTGAGCTTTGTGGATTCTCGCGCAGGTGAAGTGTGATCATTACTGGCCGTTCACGGACGAGCCGGTGTCCTACGGCGAGATCACGGTGGAGATGCTGTCCGAAAGCGATTCTCCCGAGTGGACCGTCAGGAATTTCCGCCTCAGCTATGTGAGTGTCATCTGAGGGACTCGGCGGAGAGAAGAGAGACACTCGATTATGTCTGTTTCACGGTCTAGTCCTGTGCGGTGTACTGTGAGCGTCCCCTCTACCCAGATGTCTGGGTTGTTTTGTTTTGTTTTGTTTTATCAGGAGTTTGATTGCAGTGCTGGAAAACAACACGTGAAACGAAAGTGCGATCATCAGATCGTTAAATATAGCTCTTACTTGCAACTAGTCACGTGTCTTGTGAGACACGGTTGTTCGTGACATTCTCTCTCTCTCGGTTCACAGGCAGACGAGGTGCAGGACGTGCTGCATTTTAACTACACGTCCTGGCCCGACCACGGTGTGCCCACGGTGAACGCCATCGAAAGCATCCTGCAGTTTGTGCAGTTAGTGCGCCAGCAGGTGAACAGGACCAAAGGACCAGTTACGGTCCACTGCAGGTGAGGACTCGGAGCTCGAGTCGGAACACTTTCAGCCCCCGTGTACGGTAGATATTGTACGTGTACAAAAATACAAACAAATCACCTTTCACTAATTACACACAGGTGAGAATCATCACGCGTTACGCGCCCGTTCACCCTTCCTCCTGTCCGTCCATCGCCGACGCTGGACCACGCCCCCACTGCCACACGCCCCCACTGCCACACGCCCCAGTCCAAACACGTGCGTTGTAGACTGCTTGGCATGGATGTATTAATAATAATAATAATAATAATAATGATAATAATAATAATAATAATAATAATAATAGAAATGATAATATTATTACCAGTGATGCACCGAAAGAAAATTCTGGGGCTGAAACCCGAATCTTTTTTAAAGTAGAGTTTTTGAATAATTGTATTAATATTAGACTTTTTAATTCATTTCATGAATGCAATGAATCTGAATTATTCTTCATTCGGTTCTGTAACAGATTTTTTTTTTTTAAATCCGAATATCCAACCAGTGTAAAGATCTAGAAAACTATTACAATGTGCGAAACAGCAGTCCGGTAATGACGGAGGCCTCTGTTCTGTTGACGTGAACGTATTTCCACGTTCAGTTCTATTCAGTTTGATCGGTGTAGCGCTTTTAACAACGGACATCGTCTCAACGCTGCTTTAGATTCGTTTAAAGATAAAACTCGGACCAGGCTCGGAGTGGAAACGTCAGACGCAGCCTCGGGTCGAGAGCCAAGTTCTGCAGGGCTCCGGCGATTTTCAATCGAAAGCGCTTTCTGTTTACACTCGAGCGGCAGGTTTCTCTTTCCCCCTCTTTCGGGGCATATTATGCGTATATTTGCAGTGTAAGTTATTTTTGTGTGAAGTGTATATTTTTAACTGTGAAGAGGTGCAGTCGGTGCCGCTTCTCAGCTCTCGTATAAAAGCGTCCGAGAAGAGAAGCAGAAGCTGTAACCAGTACCAGGTTCCAGGCCGATTTACACTTCTGTATAGAAGTGAATCTGCCTCACAACATTTTAGTCGAGAGAAAGGATTGTGGGTAAGCATAGCTCCCATAGGCCAGCCGATGTGCACGCGTAAAATGATTAACCCCCCTCCAAAAATCCTAACCGTGCATACAGTCGGTGTTGAGCGGAACGCCGACTGAACAGGGAAGCTTTGAAATCGGGTACACCGTACAGAATTCAAAACCAGCCGTCTTTCATAACCTCCCTCTCCGCACGGCGCAGTCCCGCACCTCACAGCTCACACACTGTAAAGAAGGCTTTCTTCAGCCTGACTGCAGCCCCGGTGCTGAGACGAGCACGTAGCATCCGGTGTGCAGCGGGATAAGGGAAGGAGACAGGAGCCGTGTTCGCCAGTGCGGGTACAACACGCATAACGATACATCACATTATATATAACAGTGTTTCGCTTCATGTTAGCTAGCTAGCTAAAGCGTTGGAGTTAGCATGAGCATTAGAGGAAAGTGTGTTAAAGGCGCATTAGGTAAGATTAGTCGTTGTTGTTTTTTAAAGATAGTATCAGATTGTAACAGTCAGGCAAGTTAGACATTTGAATGATTCCTGCCCATGTTCACGAAGCTCCGCCCCCAGGATCTCAGGTCACCTGTATAGTGCATCAGTTTTCTAAACAGGTTTCTCAGTGAATGTTTTTTTTATAAAGTGTTTGTTTGTTTTAAATCATGTTCTACATATATCTTCCTGGTTATCTTTACAAGTAAGGAACAAAAAAATTTATTTATTGCACCTTGAAATAAAATAAACCGCATTCCAGAGAAGATATGCTCCTTTGAGCTGCACCTAGACACGACTTAATATCCGTCTTGTATTATTATATTATATTAGGAGTGAAAGGTCTGAAGTGCTTCAGGTCGATAACACGACACTATTTTCTACAAAATTCCCGCTCGTCCTCGACACGCGACCCTCAGACGTATTCCACCCACCGCTTCGTTTCTTCTTTACTGTGTCTGGAGTTTAGCGTTTCGTTTTCTGCCCCCTAGTGGACACATTCGTATCACGTGCCGGCAAGAAGACGGGCGTCTATGTGACTTGCGCGGGCCTTACCCCGATTTACAGCTCAGCGGCGCTTGCTGGCGATTCTCTTTTAGGTCTGCGTGTTTGATTAAAACAGAGGCTGCACTGGTATGTAGCTCACAAGACGAAGCAGAAAGACATCGCTGGGACGACTGCGAACACAGTTGCGCGGTGCGTGCATGGAGGTTGCCGTGGATACGCACATTCACACACTATGTGGATGTGCGGTTTCTTCCTTCAGAGTTGTTTCACTAATACGACGTGGTACTGTTCCTACATCTCCTGCATGTGTCTCAACAATCTCCACAAAACTGTCAGTCCCAGATCAGAAGAGGCGCTCCAGCGACACGGTGCTGTAACCTCCGGCGTACTCGTTTTCTTTTTGTTTTCGTTTTCTTATTGAGCTAATACCGATCGTGGCCTGTTAAAGGAGTGGCGAGTGATGGTCACATGTCACGTGTGTTTTGTACCCCTGCAGTGCTGGTGTGGGTCGTACAGGCACGTTTATCGCGCTGGACCGGCTGATGCAGCACATCCGGGAGCACGAGTACGCCGATATACTGGGCATGGTATCAGAGATGCGCTCGCATCGACTCTCGATGGTGCAAACAGAGGTAAACACACGCGTTTTCTCCATCTCGCTTTAATCAGCTGCACCGAGTAATAACTAGTGACGCTAGATTTGTTTCCCCCCATCCCCTTCCTTTCCTGTAGAACGTTTACATTTCTTACGGATATCGGTTCTTTTAGACGGGGCGTAGCGAGTGTCCCGTCTGGAGCCGCTCGTATTACTGTCAATTACGGTGTACGCGACGCTTCGTAATCACAGCTGTAGAAGAAGTGCTTTCTCTTTCTCTTTCGCAGGAACAGTACGTCTTCATTCATCAGTGTGTCCTGCTCATGTGGAAGAAGAAAAAACAGCAGAGTCTCACCAGCGACGTCATCTACGAGAACGTCACCAAGTCTTAAGGGCAGCCGGGACACGTGGACGCAAAGTGAGAATGTTTTGGAGGGTCTCTGGGAACGGTTAATGCACACTTGGAGCACATTCATTCGGGGAAATACAAGAGCCACGGCCAAGTGCGTGACTCGGGACACAAGCGGACAAATAGACAGGCGGGGGTTTCAAAAAAAACAACAACGCGGAACTGGAAACAAGACACGGTTTATAATTGTATCAGTTAAACGTACAGGTATGATACGACGTATGATATAACGTTCCGATCATGAGGGATAGAATTGGAGCTTCATGTGAGTTTAGCTGCTGCATTTGTAGTTAAGGGTTACAAAAAGGGATTAGTTCCCCGCACAGTAAAGTGAAACGAGGTGAATGCTGGTTATTTTCGAGTAACGGCAATCGAACAGGGAAACCGCAGCAGGGCCCGGTGATTGATTATAAAGATTATAAAGATTCAGCGTCTGTTATATGAATGAAACAGTCGCGAAATTAAATGCACCAGAAAACAAAACAAAACAAAAAATTCCTGATTATTTTTTTTATTATTATTATTGAGGAGGTTCGCGGGAGAAAGGAAACATTGAGCCGAGAACATTCGTAAGCTTCGGTAGCACAGCTCCGTAAACATGTCGGGAATGGTATCTGTTCAAAAAGCTCGGACGTCAGCTGGACTTGTAGAACGTGGGGCTGGACGATATGACAGAAAATATCATATCACGATACTTGTACAGAGCAATACACCACACACATCGTGATATATAATTTGGCTAACAAACTGGAAAACGAAATTTTTTAAAAATGAAACTGATTTCGACTTTTTTCCTTTAATGGCGACAAAGAAGTTAGATTAAGATCAAGGCTTTTTTTTTTTAATTACGTCAAATGAACGTCCATTCAGTACTATTTAATTTGTAATTACTAAACACATTTAAAAAAAAAAAAAAAATACATCGCCATACCAAAAGTGTATCGTGTAATCATTTATCACAATATCGATATTATACCGATATATCGCCCAGCCCTTGCTATTAAATAATAAATACCGTGTACGGTCGAATAAATAGTTTTCCACGCTTCCCACACACTGCTCAGGTCTTCTCTATCGGGGGGGCTAACGCTAACGTGCTTCCTCCGCGACTGCTGCTCACGCTTGGTCCACAGGGTCACGTAACACGCTTCGAGAAAAGCGCTATCCGCCCTCTTCCGCATACAGATACACACAATTGGTTAGTGTCGCCGTGATTGACGCGAGGTCGAACGTACGCATCCCTCCCATCCAAAGTCTTCCTCCTTAGACTCCCGCTCACGGATGGTCGCAGCATCGTCGGGGTTTAAATCTCGCAAGTTCCCGACGACAGAGTGAACGCTTTTCTGTTGCGTCATGTGGAGAAGTCTTGCAGGGTGCGTGTCAGAAAATACCCGAAATACAGCACGTTCGGTTCACTTCCTGTATTCGGGATACATCGGGAACGAATCGTGTTCCACTGCAGTCAGATCGCAGCCAGTAGAAAGGGTTAGGGAATACCTCGGCCCTGCAGGAGGTCTGGGACCAGTGAAAGCATTAAAGCGAACAGGGTTCAACGCAAACGTAATAAAGAGGGGTTATGTTTGTGAAAGTTCTTCTGCTGTGCTGCATGCCGTTGACATTTCAGGGTCTAACCTAAGGGTTCTCCTGTGTTTTACAGGCTCTAATGACGCCCTGCACTCTCCTTTGCTTCAGGCATTTATTCTCTGCAGAAAGGCCTACTAGATAAACACCAAAATAAATAAAGACTGCAGCAGAGGAGTTGAAGAAACCACCCAAGCTATTCTACATTCTATTGTCTCAACCAGTGAAGGCACAATAGGACAAAAAAAAAAAAAAAAAAAAAAAAAAAAACAACAACCATGCCTTAAGGAATTCACAACAACGTCCAGGCTGCTTTCTTTCAGCAGAGTCACTGCAGCGGTTCCAGAGAGAGTGTTTGTGGCTGTTTGAAGAGTGCTGGCCAAATGGGACAGAAAACAAACAAAAAAAAAAAAAAAAAAGAGAAAGGACTTTTAGCATTTAGTTTTTATTCTCAGGATCGTCTGCAAGCACCAATCCCGTCTGCTGTTGCTACCACACCCAGCGGAGGCGTGAGGAGGTCCGGGTGCTCGTCATGGACGTCTCTGAGGGCGTTAGGGCGCCAGAATTTCTGAGACTATTTCGCATCCATCCAAACTCATCATAGTATTAGTATTCATTGCCTTGGTTCCTGAAGCTGCATCAGACTTTTCAACGGTCACACTGCCACTCCCTGGAAGGGACATTCAGTACAAGCGCGCGCGCATGTGTGTGTGTGTGTGTGTGAGCATTCTCTACTGCTGTATTACTCTTGATAAGCTACTCTTTGGTACGACTACTAGAACCTGAATATTGGATATTCCCGCGTTCGCGAAACGATAACCTTCCGAGGTGACCGGTCTGTCTGGTTCCGTGTACTTTGCACTGATTATCTGTAAGTGTACGCTGCGCTCTAGCGAAAACATGTAAGTCACGTCATCGTACTGCGCTTCCTCTCCTGTCCTCACAACGTCTCCCGCTAGACGAACGACATCCACGCCGGTTCCACAGTAGAAGAACCATATCGACGCCGAGGAGACGGGGTGTGCGTGCGTGCGCGTGTGGTGTAGTGGACGTTGCCATGGCAGAGCTCTCATAACTCTGGTGTGGAGCTGGAATGTACGCATCATCCTTTCGTGTATAAGGAAGCCTGGCTGATGCCAAGACTTTAAACGTAAACAAAAAAAAAAAAAAAAAAAAGAATACTCGAAAGATTTGTTTCGAGTTCAGCTCACTTGGGTCCGACCAAACCGGAGTGTGAAACATATCCCGTCATGTAGAGATATGTAGGATGTAATGTTGATTTTTTTCGTTTGTTTTTTTTATTATTTTTTTAAACAGCAAAGCTGGTGAAGCCGGTCGAGTTCATCTAGAACGTCCCGTGTTTATGCTTACGTGTGGAAAAAGCAGTATGGGCAAGATAATTACGGCAGTGGAATCACGTACTGGTTTCATATCACATGTTGAAAATGACTTCAGCACCTGTATTGCACATTCCCATGTATGCAAGTGTTGGTACTGGCGGTGTACTCCAGCAACTTCAGCAACAGGGGAAGAAAATAATAATAATAATAATAATATCTCCCATAATAAGGTACAAGTATAAAGTCATTCTAAACAAATGATATTCGGCTTAGTTTTTTTTTTTTATGTTACAAAGCCTTAAAGCTGTCTCTTACTTCATATTAAAGAAAAGAAATGGATGGAGTCCGTGATCTTCATATTTAACTATATCTAAAACTGTTACATATTGCCTATTGTACCGAGTAATATTCGCATAATATTACGTATACGCCGAGAATTTCACCGCTCGATTATCCAGTCCACGACAAACCTATACATAGATGGAGAAGACCTACAAATATAAGGGCCAGTGTTTGCTCTTCAAGTTTCACGCCTTTTTTTAAAAATAATAATAATAATAATACTTCTTTAAACGTAGTGTATGTCGAGCTGTGTCCGATTTGTCTTTGGTGCCATTTTATTTTATTTTTTTTCATGCAACGCATCACTTTAAGCCTGAGCTGAGATCACTGTTCATCCTCTCAGTTTTAACGTGTGTGGTTATTGGAAACGAAACAATAAAGAAACCCGTTGAATATGTTTGTCTGGAAGAATGTTCCTTAGAGAAATGTGTGTACCTGCTGTCTCACAGCTAAAGCCTGCCCTCTAGTGGTGCTTTCAGTTATTTCCTGATCCTGGCGTACACGCAACAGAAGCCCTGGCTCGCGTCGCGTCGCCGCATCCGCCTGACCGTTACAGCTGTTCCTCTACAAAAGGCAAGAGCATTAAAACACACCCAGTCACAAACCCATGCAAGGCAGTGTAGATCTCATAGATTTCTTTATTCATTCTGTAGATCTTTACCAGTTCGTTTCTTCTCATCGAAGCTCCTTCCGTTTAAGCGCTAGTTTATAATCCTAGGAAGCGTCCAGCGGGAGATGAGGAAGTAAAATGAGCTATTCGTTTAGTGCTGTTTAAGATCCTGTACGGTATGGACATGGCACTTGAGTCACTAAGAATCCGGCAAAAAAAAAAAAAAAAAAAAAAAACGTGTTGAGAAACGTTGTACCGTAAAGCTGAATCTTACTCTAGAGTCCTTCTGGCCGTCACGTCGGTCGGTCGGTCGGTGTTCGGAGAGATATTCAGGTTGAGTCGAATCGGTAACGGATACGGAACGAACACGCTTTCTGAATGCCGTCGTAAACGTTTCAAATCAAACCGGTGACGATCGTATGCCAAAAGAAACGATATGAAGCAGAGTACTAAACCATTCTGTCCAGATGATTATACATGCAGCTGTTTCCAATGCAACACTAGTACAAAAAAAAAAAAAAAAATCCCTGAAAACGTATCTACGGTGTTAGACGGGGCGGACGGACAGAAACGCATGTTCGTGGGGGGGGGGGGGGGGGGGGGATAATAAACGTGGCCACGGCGAGTCATATAGAAAGTTACTCATTTGGCATTAGGCTTAAATAGAAAATTATCAAACACATAAATATCCTCTTTTTCCAGCAAACGATAATGTACATCATTCCCCTGTCACATTGCACCCATTAATGTATTCTTCTGTATCGATTCCACCGCGTGCGTGCGCGCGAGTGGGGGGTTAGTAAAGTTCCAGACGCTTTACTTTCAGCCCACTATACAAACGTGTGAAGTACACGCGTTCAATGGAAGGCTAAATCCGAACGTTTCATATATATATTTAAAAAAAAAAAAAAAAATAGTCCACGTCCGTAGCAAAAACCCCACTCCTCGCCGTCCTCAGCATGTCCTTCCATCACTTAGTCATCAACCTCGCACATTACATCACTTCCTGTGTCTTCTTTCATTCGAACTAATTACAGCAGTACTATACAATGATTTGTTTTTGAACTCTCGTATTTTGAAATATTCGTAAACGTCCAGGATCCGAGACGTTGATCTAATGCTTAACTCGACAAACAACTACGTGCCCCTCGGCCTTATTTCATATGTATATTAGAAATCTACAATCGTCTTCATTGTGTTACTTTATTTTGGTCTACGTAGCAAGTGTATAACAAATCCTACATCCTTCTGTCAAAACACGTGTTTTTTTGTTTGTTTTTTTTTGTATTGTTTTGTTTTTTTGTGTGTGTGTCCGTGCTGCTGCTTAATCTACATCCGAGCTGTTTCCGTGGTCGGGCGGGTCCAGGAGCTCCTGACGACGGCGCATGATGGCTGCAAACTCGACCGCGTCCTGAAAAACGACAACGTGAAAAGGATGGAAAAAAAGTGCCAGAGGAGAGGAGAGGAGGAGAGAGGAGAGGAGGACGAGGGGGTCAGTGGCTGCTCCCCTCATCAAAGGACTCGACTCCTGAATCGCTGGCTGTTGTCGCTGCTAGTTTCTCCTGTCGCCTCCTCATGATCTCCTGAAGCTCAGAGCCCGAGCTCCTCTACACAGAGAGAGACAGACACACACAGAGACAGAGAGGAAATGAATCCTGTAGAAGGAGACAAGTTTACTTGTTAAAATAATTTTTTTTTAAAAGTCTAAATGACTGGCATGACATGAGGAGGAAGCACTGAGGAAGAAAGCTCAAATTGAGGCGGAACCTAGAAGCGTACTGTGATATTAGCGGGGGGGGGGGGGGGGGGGGGGTGTATAGTAACACATGTCTAAGGTCAGTGTGATGGCCATCCGATACCACAGGCATGTGTCTGGAGCAGCTGCAGTGATTGAAGCTGCTCGGGTGGACATTTATGCCTGCAGGGTGGAGCTGACCATCTCAGACTGGTCTACTCGTTCTCTGTTAGTCAGGCCTAATGACCGAACACGACGTTCTGAAGTTATGGAACATCCCATAACTACGTAGCCGATCAAAAACTAAGCGCGTCGAGATCGTCGTGTTCCACTGAACCTCGCCAACAGAGAAGAGCTAACCAGTCTACGACATATGAAATACCTTGGCGAGCTTGAGAGAGCTTTATCAGTGGATCATAGGAGGGTTCAGAAGAAGACCTGCAGGCAGGAAGAACACGACAGAAACCAGAGGCAACCTCGCCAGCGTCGGTCAACTTAAAACTCAAAAATATCTTCAACGTCAAACCAGGGTTCTCACAACACTTACGTTTAACCCAGACACATGGCAAAGCATAACAACGCGCTCGTTCTGAATGAAAGATTCGAACAGAAAAGTTCAAAAGGAAGGAGGCGGAGAGAACCGAGAAGGTGTGAACTCCGACCCACCTCGAGAGCGGCCTTCTGTACGGTGACCTGGCTGTAGACCCGAGCGCCGTCGTCGGGACACACGGTCTTCAGCTCGTCTTTGTTGAGGGAGAAGAGCTGAGCTCCGGTCAGCACGCCCAGACTGTTTACAGTCCTGTACAGACAGAACACACACGCTCACATCAGTCTCCATCCCCGGTTCGTCTAAACGCACGTTTTTCCCTCCGCATCATTTCCCAATAGAGCGGCGTTTCCATCCCATGTGTTCAAGAGAGCGAAATCGTCGCGTCACTTTTCTGACCCGATCACGCGGTTTGTTGATGCGAAGTCACGACTTTTTTTTTTTTGCTGCGCGTCGAGGAATTTATCCGGTAAATGTGCTTCCGTCCGTCTCGACTGGGCGCACGAGCTTTTTTTACGCGTGATTTGGAGATTTTATATGCGTCCGGTGTTTCCATCTAGTTTGTTTTTTTTTCCCGTTTTGGATGGAAACACAGCTAGGGTGATGGTCATGCTTCAAGTGCATGTTCAGGGCGTGGACCAAGCGAAAGATTTAGGGCCACTGTTTGAATAATACGCATACGAGTTATCGAGGACGTTCGGAATATGCGACGTTAACAGAAAAAGTCGATATTTTTAGCGGATGATGAAATCGTGATACTAGTACGACGGTGCGCGTCAGACCAACGTCCGTGTGTTGAAAGAAGGGACGATGAATAAGGGATTGGGTGAAGTTATCGTCTACACAGGCAGTGGTTGCTAGACTGTTACTAGTCCCAGCGCGGTTATACTAAATGTAAGCACTCGTGGAACACCGCTCGTTCAAATCCGACAAGTGAACCGGACCCGAGTGTTGTATAATGCACTGCGAGGTTTGGAAAACAAGACCGTGTGCAGCACTCTTCCACCGAGCTGCCCGTCTCATCACACACACACTTACACAGCGCTGAAGCCTTTAACCTCGAGCCAGGTTTTCACCTCCTCGGGCGTGGAGTCGTAGCTGATGTTGGCGGCGGGCAGACTGCCGCTGCGCGGTGGAGCCTGGAACTTCTTCTGAGCGCTGCGGCCGAGAGTGAGTCTGTGCACCAGCTCGTCCTGAACCTCCTCCATGTTGGACTTGCGGCCTGGTGGGTCACAACAAAATCAAACCTAGCTTCGGTTCTGGAGGAGAAGAAAAGAAAAGAAAAGAAAAAAAAACCCCAGCAGCTTTCCAGCTTGGATATTTGGAAATATCTTGCATTAGTAAGTCGAGAAGATGAGACTTGTGCTTTAATACTGATCACAAGGGATGAGGGTTTAAATTTATATCCAGCCACACTGATGTAATACTCCAGTAAATACAGTACATCCTTATCTTATCTCGTAGCATGTAAGAAAAGGTATTTGGACGTTTGAATAAACACATTCTACCCGGTTAATACCCTAAACCTAAGGTGCCCTAAACTCCTCCTTCTAGGTGGGCGAGCGGATTCGATCACAGTGGAAGGATTAATCACCACAACCGGCATGCGTACGATTAGCGGGCGTCACGCCGGGCTCTTTCGGCTCTCTCATAGTGATGCTGCCGTTGTCACTGGAGTTGCTGCTGCTCTGGCGGCTGACGTTGGACGGCGAGTTCCCATGATGCTCTAGAGGAGCAGGTGCGCTGTAGGGCAGCGAGTACATAGGAGGAGGAGGGGGAGTCGGAGCTGGAGGGATGGATGCGATTCCAGGTTTGGGCCCGTCGTCCGTTCTCTGCTTCTGCACAACGATGGAAACAAAAGCAGTGGGTCAGATCTCACGTCTTTGGACGGTTTCGGAATCTGTCCGTGCGTTACGTCGCGAAGACAAACCGACCGTTCGGTCCGTTCGTACACCTGTCGTGTTTGTTATTACCTCGTTTAATTCACCCAGTAATTGCTTGTGAAAGGGAGAAGGAAAGAAAAAAAGGAATGATGAAGGCTGTGATTGATTTTAGACAACACTCACTCAAACTCACTGCAAACTAACATCACACTTCTAACTGCTCGAGGAAACATAAGCAGGGCTTCTGGAGCTTTAGCGTCGATACGGACTAAAAACGAAGATCTTTTTGTTTTATACCAAGATGACAGAGTACACTTCCTGTTGATCTTTCAGTCCTGAATATACAAACACTTGGGAATCCTACAGTATAGCAAGTGCAATAGATTTAACCAGAACACACACTATGGATAAGCTGAATGACGAAATCTATTAATATACAACTAAATCTAGGAAATTGGTGTAAAGGGAAGGGCATTTAGGAAGAGGCACACACACACACACACACACACACACACATCGTGCCCTACCTTAAACAGCTCAAACTCCTTCTTTGGCATCATTAGCTTTTAGATGAATAAATGCGTGAAGAAAAGGTGAATTTAAAACAACAATACGATGCAAAAAAAAAAAAAAAGGCGAGGCAAAGACAAACACAAAGCTAGTCTGATGGTAGTGTTACTGAGTAAATAGTCTAGTCATGTAGAAATGTCCTTGTATCAAATTAACGACCACTTTTATGATTTTGAGTCAGATGAGGAAAAAAATGATAATGTTATATTATACATATTTAAAAACTCCCCAATTTGGTCCACCAGCCAGCTCTCCTCTATCATACATCAGCTAGCACTGATGAGGGCGAAAGCTCTCACGTGCTTCCTCCGAGATTCTGAGCCTACCGCGTCACTGAGGAAAGTGCTATCAGCCCTCTTCCTCATACACAGACACCCAGGATTGGCTACACTTGCTGTGATCGACAGGAGAGAGAGAAAACGCCCCTCCCACCCAGAAAGCTCGGCCAATCTTACTCCCCGGTCTTCCGGCCACTGAAAGCTGTGGCATCGTCGTGATTCAAACTCGCGATCTCCCGATGACAAGGTTATTATCGTCTATGAAAACTAAACCATCAGTGAAAAGAAAAAAAAAAAAACATTTTCGTTAACTGAAAAAAACAAACAGAGTTTCCAAATAAATTAAAACTAAACCTCAACTATAACGGCCGCCTGCGATACGAACGAAAAACTGAATAGAATTTCAGAGAATAAAAGTTCCGTTGTTGTATTTTAAATGTTTGGTGGGCTGACGTGAGATCAGAGGTCGGAGGGAGTGGATCCATCAACGTTGCCGAATCATAAATGACCAGTAGATGGCAGAGTAGTGTGTATTAGTACTCCTGGGCACAGCAGCGATTTACTAACAGTGGAGCGCCAATGGGGAAATTAATAGGTAGGAAAAGACAGGGCCCATTTTGGGATTTTTTTTTTTTTTTTTTTTTGAGTATTGTATCATGATGTTAAAAATTAAAACGATACTAAAACTAAATAAAAACTCAAAGTTAAGATTTTCGAAAGATACAAATAAAATCAAAACTATTTATGCGCCATTAAAACTGACTGAAACGAAGCGGACGTTGAAAACCAAAATACAAAAAACGAAATAATTAAAATAAATAATAAAAACAATAAGATTTTTAAAACGATAATAACCCTGCCCGATGATGGGGCGAAGACTTAACTCTTGCGCCCAAAAACGTCTATCATTCTATCATTTAACCGAACACACCTGAATGGTATGGCTGTAAATTGGCTCGCCGCGTCCATTCACATCCACAGCCTTGGTGATCTCGAGGATGTTGTTTGGCACGTATCCTGTAAGTCCAGTTCCGTTTCGAACCTTCCACCACTGTTTCCTGTCATCCAGAACCTATCAAAGACATTTAGGCAACTTAGAGCCTTTTACTCTTACTCTTCTGGACTACAGGGGACAGTAAACTTAATCAAGAGCACCATTTCCTGTTTGAAAAGCATGGAATGTTTTATATCGTGATGTATAAAAAGCCCGATTTGCACTTCCAATTCTGCTGAAGAGGGCAAAGACTAATGCTGACAGGCACTCTTCAGAGACCCATTTTTCGCATGAGACTATACACGAACTCACAGCTGTGCGCAACTGGCTTGTATCTTATTACTGGTCTCATGACGCAGTGTGCACTTTCAAGAGAAGTGTACAATCAATGCGATTTGCTTTTTTCCCCCTGAACTGTTCCTTTAAAAAATAAAAAATAAAATAAATAAATAAATAAATTAAATAAAATAAAACCCCACACACACACTTTTGAAAAACGTGTGAGAGATAACGGTGTACCTCGACCACCTCGTCCTTGACCACAGTCAGCTCCGTGCCGTTTCTGGCCACAAAGTCATATTTTGATTTGGCAAAACTTCTTGGCTGGCCTCTACCTTGGGCCTCAGCGTTTCTGAATGGAGAAAATAAATTAGAACGAATTCGAAGACATTACACACTATGAGATACACAATGAAGTGGTACAGCATGGAAACGATTTGAAAATGAAAATGAAAGATATAAGATCGTTCGTTTTTTTTTTATTCATTTAATTATGCTGACTCATGCACTGTCACACTGTGGCATGAAACTACACATGAAACCCCAGTATGTACAGTATGAACATTTAAAGCCACTGTAAGCACTTTTATTCCCTTCTGATAGCCATCACTACAATCTGCATCTCTGAGACCTTCCTATTATTCAACCCGACTGTATACTCAAGTATATAAGTGATCACGAGCACACAACGGGCTCTGATTAAAAGCTTAGGAGTTCCTGACACAGCACCGGCGGTATATAGATCCTCAACCAAAAGCTCTTTGCTGTACTGTTGCAGTGAGAAATACACACTACAAAACAGCAAACGGAAAGGGACGAATGAGAGGAAAGACGAGTAGACTATACAGGGTGTCCCAAAAGTCTCCATACTTCGGGGGAAGCAAAATGTCTTCCAAAAATTTTCATACTTGGTTTATATTATATATATATATTTATTTTTTCTTCAGATATCCTTTAAGAGTGACAAGAGAAGAACGTATTGAAACGGTTCTCGTGGTTGGATCGGGAAGCTGCCGCTAGGTTGCGATGGACTTTAACAGGAAACATGGCGAGCACGTTGCACACGAGACTGTCGCCAAACTTATTAACAAATTCAAAAAGACTGGAAGGGACGCGGACCGACCGAGAGGAAGTGAACGTCCATGAACATCCGCTGACGAAGGCACGACCGACTTGGTGCTGGCGAACATAATCCCCATATATATGGAGATTTTTGGGACACCTTTGGCTTTTCAGTGCTGCAGAGACCGGAGAGAGTCAAATCTTGTTGGTAGGCTTTGGGATAGTCTGTTATTCTCCTCAAACATTTTGCTATTCTACCACGCTCGGGTAGTTTACTATACGTGGCCTAGGTAGAGAGAGAAATTTAGCTCGTAACATAAGCTGTGCCGGTTTGTTAATTCTAGCTGTGATGCCTAAAAAAAAAAAAAAAAAGCATGTGCTTGCAGGGAATTTGAAGAAACTGGAATGACTGAGGACGTGGGAATAGATTGGCGTGTAGCCGGGCTCCTTTAATGGCCAAGTCTGGTGGATGCTAATAAGACGTGTTAATATTGCTTACAGCAGCTTTAAACTAATGATGTCATGTAATTCAAATGAATATGACAAAACATCTACGTTACTGACTGCAACAGCCATGGAGAAGTGTCTAAAGGTTTGGGCCAGAGACTAAGGAGAGAAAAGAAGAAAGGAAGATCATATTAAGACCTTCGTCAACAGTAATCAATGAAAATATATAGATAGAGGTGAAAGTGGAACTGAACATTGAACATATTCCCATTGATATGATGCTGAACACTTTGTCGGTTGGAGAGAAACCAGAAGCAGCTCAAAGAGAGAAGTGAAATCTGCTAAGGAGAGAGCAGGAACCCAGAGAGAAAAGCAGTGCACAGTAGGACAGTTCTCCAGAGCCTGCTGGCAGTCACATGACCGTTACCTATCTACGTGGTGGCTGAATGCCTGCTTTAAAGCAGCCACTGCCGTGTGTGAATCCAGGAGGTGCGTGTGATCGTAGGCGGTGGAGGTAAAGCCGTACCCGTCTGCTGAGGGGAACTCCTGCACGTTAGCCTGCTGCTAATAAACACAGAAACATAAGCCAGGTCATTAACATGAACCAACACTCACTAATACTTAACACTCCTTTAAAGTGATTGAAATGAGCAGTTCTACACGATTATACAGCTTCCCGTCTCGATTATTGCTTAACCGGTTTTCATGGTTTACACCACTGCTGTATTTAAAAATGATTAATACAGATATATTTTGAAGATTCTTTTCAGAACAGCATAATGGATTGGAAAAGAAAACATATTCGGGCAGTTCCTATTAGTCACACATAAGGTTTAATAATATTGAATGTAATGATTTTCAAGTTTCCATTGATAGCCATTGGAAATGTGTTTAAAAATGGCAGCAACTTTCCCATAAAAGCTCGTTTCCAGAAAACCTGTCCATAACCGTCTTCAAATTCCATAGCTCGGTAATCGTGGACAGTTTGTGGACAGAGTGACCTTGTACCCAGGCCGTGGTGCTTTCCTACCTGCGGTCTGTGGAGGTCAGCATGAGCCAGGCTCTCAGCCAGCTGAGTCAGGCCTTGCTCTCGGCTCACTAGCAGCGGAGGCTCCCAGCCGTCCCGGAATCGCAGGGTGTGAGGAGGGAAGTAATGATCCTTCGGCCACTCCAGCCTAGAGACCGGGGAACCAAAACGTCAGTCATTGGAAACACGAAAGACATATACAGTGGGGTCCAAAAGTCCGAGAGCACACTGAAAATCTGTTTGTTTGTTTTTCTAACTTTTTAAATTGGAAATAAACAGACTCACTGAAACTGGACACTTGAAGACTGGAAAAAGACCAGGTGATTGATTTATTTTCTAATCTTCATCTGTACAGTTTGGGTGAGTGTGTACCCATGATAGCCTCAGATCCCTGTTCTCGGCTGACAGGAGCGGAACCCGATGTGGTGATGTGGTATTCGGCTGTTGTAGCTCATCCACCTCTAGATTCGATGTTTTGTTTATGCTGAGATGCTTTTCTGCTCACCGCGGTTGTAAAGAGTGATTATATGAGCTACTGTTCCCTTCCTGGCAGCTCGAACCAATCTGGCCATTTTCCTCTGACCTCTCTCATCGACAAGGCGTTCCCACCCACAGAACTGTCACTCACTCGGTGTTTTTTCGCACCGTTCCATGTAAAATGCATGAAAGTGCAGATGTACCAGTGTTCCTGGTGAACAGTGTCTATATAAGATGTGTGTGTGTGTGTGTGTGTGTGTGTATATATATGTATATGTATATATATATATATATATATATATATATATAAAATTCAGAAAATCAGTAGAGGAAGATGTTCTTTGAGGATATTATACAGTATAACCGTGTTTCTCAACCCGGGGTCTGTGGCATAATCACAGGATCTCTGTAGGATTGTTTAAATTTATATATATATATATATATATATATATATATATATATATATATATATATATATATATATATATATATATATTTTTTTTTTCATATATATATATATATATATATATATATATATATATATATATATATATATATATATATATATATTTTATACAAATATATATATATATATATATAGATATATATATATATATATATATATATATATATAGATATATATATATATATAAACAAATAAATGTATGTAAGTGGTATGTTTTAAACACATTTTTTAGGCCACCACGTCTCACAAAAGCCGCAGACCTACGGTTTTAAAAACGAGCCTGTATGCTTACTCATGGGCGTTCGCGACCGTCTCGCTAACGTCGCTCAGCTTGCTCATTCCGTGGTGATCCATGTTCGCCGTGTCATTAATCGTGCAAGGTTCGCACCGCGTCCAACATTCAGAGTGTAATAATTCAGAGTGATGATCATTTGAAGGGTACAGTCAGCGATAATGTGTGTAAACGGTTTACTGTTCACCGCCGGCTGCGGAAACGTTCGTTTTTAAAGTCTGACCTTCATGAGGTAAAATGAAACGTGTACATCGGCGTGTAAATGCGGAATGTTAACGTCGACGTCCCCTGTTAATGTCGAATGGCGGGCGGTATATCGAATCTAACACTGAATACGGAAAACGGATGAAACGTGTTTAGAAAAACGTGCGGCGTAGACTACTGATGTAGATTATTATACGTTGTAATTAAATATATTAATAGATACATATTATGTTGGGGGTGAGCCAGAATATGCTAGGGTTCCACGACTGACAAAAAGAACTGTTGAGAACTACTGTTATATAATCCAAAGTAAGGAAAGACAAGACAAAGGAATTGCTTGCATTGCATTTGGGAACAGTTTGAGTGTTTTGTCATTACCTGCATTTAGTCCAGCCATCACCCAGCATGACCCACAGGTGGCGCTCTTCAGCGGTGCCTGCAGAGTGCAGGAACTCTATGGCGTCTCTGGTGAGGAGGGGAACCACTACGCTCTTAGCCAGGTCGACTCCTCCTGATGTGTGAACCACCTAATACAGGCAACATTAGCACTGAGGCGCAGGCTACAAACAACGTCCTGGAACACTCAGGCTTTTTTATTGCTGTGAAACTCCATGCACGACTGAGTCACGTTGTACTTCCTGTACTTTATCACGTTGTACTTTATTATCTGAACATTTCGCAGAAAACTTGTCATGGTTGGTAGAGTATGTTCAGTACAGCGCAGGCTGTCTCATGCTGCTAATTCAGGTCTTAACTGACCGTGCTCTGATTGAGTCACTTCCTGGAAAATGTCCAACTTACCATTTTGAGTGGATTAAACAGGAAATGAACCAGATCCACCGCGCTCGGGTTCTGGATGTGGGTTTTCAACTTTGCCTGGCGTGGAAAAACAATTGCTTACGTTTTAACGTTATCAACTCGATGAAATTCAATTTCCTACCATTCCCAGTGTTGACTAATCTGGAAAATAATTCACCCAGACATTCAGCTGACAGGTGAGAAAAACTGACGGTTAGGAAATGGTACAGGACAAACTGTTTTTTTTTTTTGTTTGTTTTTTTTTAAAGCAGTATATAATATTAGCAAGAAAAGAATTTTTTTCTGTTTATTTGGGTGTTTTTGGGTAGACGGTCATTAACTACACATCCATCTGTCTGATCATGTAATCGAATGTAATCTGACTCATAAGATGCTCACCAGCAAGTTGAAGGCGTGTTTAAATTTCTGAAAGCAGTCGACATATTCGTCCTGTCCCGGCGGCCTCGCTCGGAGTGTCAGCACTCCCTCTGGAAGACATACGAGCAAAGCCGAGACGCAAACGAATGAGGAGTCGCAAATCTTATACTGTAACTGGTTCTAAATCCAATCCGATTCAATTTTTTAAAGATGATTCTCTCATTATCTAATTAAACTTTTAGCCTAGAGTTGTGAGTTATGAATTATTGGCTCCTACAACCTCTTTAAAAACAGGAATCATTTAACTGGGAACAAACTCTATATCAGGTGTCTAAAGTGTGGGGGGAAATAAAACAAACAAACAAACAAAAACATATAGAAGAATAAAATCAATGCGTACCTCCTGGTCCTTTCTTTTTACTCTTTTTTGATTTCTTCCTCTTGGAAAGTTCGTTAAAAGCCTCTGCAGCTTTCTGAAGTTTGGTGACAAAGTGCTCGATGTCATCCAGAATGTGGTTCAGGATTTGCTACAACAACAACAACAACAACAACAAATAATAAACCATACACTTTGATCAAGTTGTTGATTCCGTGACTACAAACATAAATAAATAAATAAATCCCTGCTATATTATATAAAACTACATTTATACATTCAGGTTTTCCACATGCTGCTTATCTGAACGCATGATCCACAGATGTTTCATTCGAACATCCTGCGATCGTCTCCGACTAACAGGCCAGCAGCGCGTGCAGATCCTGCGCCGGGCCTCGGAAACCGATTACAGCTACGCGCCTCGGCACAGGATTCCATTTGGCTCAGCTCTAAAGATGGGGACGCTGGCGCAGTCCATTATGTGTATAGAAAGAAATAAAAGCGGATTCCCTAATTATAATAAGCCAACACGCTAGCGCTCTCTACACTAATCGATGGATATTTACTACTTTAAATAGAGACTGCAAAAAGCCTTTTCACGCACAACACATACAGGCTTTACCCTTTCAGAACATTAAAAAAGGGGGTGGAAATTTGGTTAAGATACTTCTTACAGCGGCTTAAATAAATAAATAAATAAATAAATAAATAAATAAGGAGGAAGCTTTTACTAGAAACTGGTACAAGTCAGATCCTCAGAGAAATACGGCTAATGGGAAAAGGAACATTATTCCATTATGCATTAAGATTGAAGGAGAATTAGTTTTGGAGCAAATGCAAGAAATGGATAATGCATTTTTTTTTTTTTTAAATAAACAAAAAACCTAAAGACAATGGCTCTCGTGTGCGTGCGCATCATTTTCTACGTAATTGCATTCTCCCTCGCATCCGTTTTTTATTCCCCCCACCTCTCGTGTCTCTGTTTAAAATAAATAAATAAATACATAAATAAATGCACTGAGCGAAATCCTTGACTGTGTCAAAGCAATTCAAAAGGTCTCAATTGTGCTCGGTAAAAAAAAAAGAAGCAACGGGTCGGGTTTAGTACGTACTCTCGCGGTAGAGCATGATCACGACAAGCCAGATCTTGCAGCATGAATTATTCAAAGTCTTTAGTGTTTTTGCTAGCAAAACATAAGCATGAAAGGGGAAAATGAAGAGAGCATCATGAGGTCCCGGAGTAGAAATGATGGCGAGTTAATGTTCTAGTCATTAAATATTCTAGAGATAAATAAACAAAAAAACTAATTCTTGGATGCTGAAAGTATAATCATTTGGCACATTATGAATCCACAAAATGTACGGCTATGAGTCCAGATTAAAAGTGGGAGGGAAAATAGGACACTAAACGACTCTTTCCTAGCTGTTTATGAAAAACAAATGAGAAGGAAAAGGAAAGGAAAGCTCTGGCGCATGGAGATGGTGAGGCCTGTATCTATCTGATGATATTTACCACGTCTCTGTCGATCTGCATCGCGGTCATCTCCGGAGAGTCATCCTGTTCCCCGTATGGCCTTTGGGCATCATCTGAATGGAGCGCACACAGGAGCGTGACTAAGTGACAGCTCGATAACTGAATTTTGTATCTAAAACGTGTGTGCTAATGAGTGCTGAACTCACAGTCTTGATGATCGCTGGCCACGTTTGACCAGGCGGCAACTCTGCTGTTCATAGCCACTTGATTGACGGTTGCTGGAGGAACCGGGGCGGGGCCGCCGGGAGGAGGTGGGATAGCGCCGTCGCTCTTCCGGATCATTCTAGCAGAGACACGGGGGCATGGTTTCTGTACTTAATGGACATTGTAACGCATATCTGATGTCAGGTTATGTGCACGTTAGGTTATTCGTGGTAGCAGTTACAGAAACTGTTAGTAAACAATGGCAGCTGTGATCAGAGAATAAACACGCTTCAGCGTAACCAGTGCTTTATAATAACATGTATGTGACGAGCGCTAAACTGAACTACATGAACCTTTGAAGCGCTGTCTTAGAGACAGTACATCATCAAGCAAAATGTGACAGACATATTGATTTTTTTTTTCTCCCTCACACCAGACCGAATTACAGTTGGTTGCATCTTGTACTCCAGAACAGTTTGCTGTAGAGAAAACATTCATTCTGGCAACAGTGCAAATGCAAAAACGAGTTACAGTTACATTTATTTAACGCTTTTCTAGAGACTCAAAGCACTTTACGTAGGATCGGCGTGGGGGGGGTGGGTAATCTCAACCACCACCAGTGTGTAGCATCCACATGGATGATGCGGCGGGAGCAATAGTGCGCCAGAACGCCCACCACACACCAGATATTAGTGGAGAGGAGATGAGGATTATTAGGGGGCCGTGATAGATGACGGTTAATGGTGGAATTTCGAGATTTTTAATGAGCACAGAGAGTCAGGACCTCGGTGTAACGTCTCATCCGACAGACAGTGCTGTTTTTATAGTGTCCCCATCACTATACTGAGGCATTAGGCCCCACAGAGACCACAGGGTGAGCGCCCCCTGCTGGCCTCAATAATCCCACTTCCAGCAGCAACCTTAGTTTTCCCCAAGACGTCTCCCATCCAGGTACTGGCCGGACACAACCCTGCTTAGTTGCAATGGGGAAACCAGGCGAGAGCTGTGAAAAGGTTACGATTCCTTCTGAGAACATCCGTCCATCTCTGCTGTTTGGAAAAAAACAGCAGGATGCCACATATACCCTTTAAGCTGATATCGGACATGTCGCTTACTGTATAACGCGGGATATAACGGAGATAATGTGAAAATCAGCCTTACTTGAGAACCTCTGGACGCTTTTTGGCCTTCCCGCCCTTGTGATCGTTGATGGCACTCTCGATATCCGCTTGGATCAGATTTGCCTGGTGGAAAGAAGGAAAAAAAAAACGAGAACGTGT
>NC_030434.2:8336437-8448937 GCF_001660625.3 Ictalurus punctatus | reverse complement strand
AAGAGAGAGTGCGTGAAAGAGAGCAAGAGAAAGAGAGAGTGAGAGAAAGAGAGAGAGAGCACGAGAGCGAGAAAGCGGGAGAAAGAGCAAGAGAGTGAGAAAAGAGAGAGAACGAGAGAGAGACAAAAAGAGAGCGACAGCGAAAGAGAGAGAGAGGGCGAGAGAGCATGAGAGAGAGCGAAAGAGCATGAGAGAGCGAGAGAGTGTGAGAGCGAGCGCGAGAATACAGCTGTGGCTTTTTACTGTGGAGGAAAGTAAAAAAAACACTCGTAGTGTCACAAATCTGTTGAGGACATGCGTCCTCCTAACACTTCTAACCATCTTCTCCTAACACTTAAACCGAGCACAAGTGTCTGTGCGAAAATGAAATCACCTGGACGGACAGAGACGGACAGAGACGGACAGAGACGGACAGAGACGGACAGAGCGAAACCTGCTGCTTCCGCTACAAAAAAAGACAGGCTACAATCCCGGAGCACAAGGGCACGAGACAGACGACAGTAGCGCAGCATGGGGAGAAAGTGTACGGTGATGGTGCACAGTAGGAAGCACAAAACCCTGCTCTCCATTCAGCCTCTGGGGAAAGTGTCCTCATTGTGTGAGAAACGCTGAGAGGTGCTGTAGATGAGGAGAGCACTGGTGCAGAGGTGTGATGGGGGAAAGCAGGGATTACAGAGATGAGATTTGAGCTGAGGAAGAGCGCTGCGCTGCGCTGAGCAAACAGCAGGTGGAGACGCCGCGCGCTTCAGGAGCGCTGCCCGGTTATTAGATCATGTTGACGGAGCAGTTACTGCGACAGCACTTGCTCGTGTAACGCAGAGGTGTAAAGAACAGAAGACACACCGTAGATAGCCTTTGCGCTGGATTTGTTGGCCTCGAGTGCTGGGAGCTCTGGAGATTGGTGGCCACTGCGGGGAAACACAGACAAGTCAATGAGATCACTTAACCATGTTAATCCAACGTGCGCGAGTTCGTGTCTGTACAGCTGCGTCTCAGAAAATTACAGTACCGTGGAAAAGTTCATTTCCCCCCGTAATTTAACTCAGAAAGTGGAACTTTCTTATATTCTAGAGTCATTACACACAAAGTGAAACATTTCAAGCCTTTTTTCGTTTTTAATCTTGATGATTAATGCTTACAGCTCATGGAACAAACATCCAGTATCTCTAAATAGTTGAACAAAGAATTTATAATACAGAAATGTCCAGCTTCTGAACACTGTGTTCATTTATGCGCCGATACTCGGTCAGAGCTTTAAATCCTTTTGCAGGAATTACTGCATCAGTGCGGCGTGGCATGGAGGCATGGAGGCATGGAGGCATGGAGCCTGTGGCGCTGCTGAGGTGTTCTGGAAGCCCAGGTTGCTTTGATAGCGGCGTTCAGCTCGTCTGTATTGTCGGGTCTGGGGTCTCTCGTAGATTCTCTATGGGGTTCGGGTCAGGCGAGTCGTTTGGACGATCAAGCGCAGTAACACCACGGTCAGTAAACCAGTTACTAATAGTTTTGGCACTGTGGACAGGTGCAGAGTCCTGCTGGAAAAGGAAATCAGCGTCTCCATAAAGCTCCTCAGGAGATAGAAGCATGAAGTGATCTAAAATCTCCTGGTAGACGCTGCATCGACTCTCGACAGCAGATGACCTGGCAACCCAAATCATCACTGATTGTGGAAACGTCACACTGGACTTCAAGCAGCTTGGATTCTGTTCCTCTCCACTCGTCCTCCAGACTCCGGAACCTTGATTTCCAAATGAAACGCAGCGTTTACTTCCATCTTCCCCGTGATTGTGGTCGTGTACTGATCCAGACTGACAGATTAAAGGCTCGGGAAACCTCTGCAGGTGTTTTGAGTTAATTCGCTGATTAGAATTCTTCTCAGGTCGACATTTCTCTATTATTAATTCATTATTCGAATATTTTGCGATACCGGATTTTTGATTTACGTGCGCCGTAAGCCGAAATCATCGAGATTCAAACAAAAAAGACTCGAAATATTTCACTTTGTGTGTCATGAAGCTAGAACACATGAAATTTCCACTTTTTGAATGGATGAACTTTTCCACGATATTCAGATTCACTGAGATGCACCTGTATATTACTTTACATTACACTACACTGCGCCACACTTCATACAGAGGAATGCGGTAGAGGAGTGTGAGTAGAACAACAGGAAGGGACGGGTGAGACGGATTCCGGGGTCACGCTTGCTAACGAATCGCCCGGACACTTGATATTCGTTGATTGTGTGGCTCACGCTAATTGAGGGAGGAATTAATAATGCAGTATTGGTTGAAGTGTGCATCAGAAACCATTTGCTGGAGCAGTTTCATCTAGAACATGACAAGACGGTCAAATGATGGTGGATTGAGTGACCAGCCACCGGAAGATCCGACTGCCCTGGATGAAACGAAACGTGTAGTTTGTAATGCTGTAGCGCAGTAGGACGTAATGCACCGCTTATGATGCTTCATAAGCATTTCGTGCATGAATGCTGTTTTGGGAGAAAAAAAAAAAAAAAAAAAAAAAAAAAAAAAAAAAATTGGATAATTTATATAATGTCTACAAAAAATAAATAAATAAATAAATAAATAAATAAATTATTTTGCTTTTTATATTTATAAAACTATCATTTTTATTTCTATTTTTTAAAAATAGATTTAATAAATCCAAAAGTAAAGACCATTAAAAATCTAAATATATATATATATTTTTTTATTTATATATATATATATATATATATATATATATATATATATATATATATATATATATATATATATATATATATATATATATATAAATAAAAATAACTGTTTTATTTATTTATTTGAAGTAGCTAAACTTATGACCCCGACTGTACTTAAGTAAATAATATATTATTATGAGCCGTGTGATTAGAAAATGATGCTATTTTTCATTCAGAACTAGGCACAAGCAGCAGCATTGGCTTTCCTGATTAAAAAAATCAAACCGGTTTGGTTTCACGATTACGTTGAGATACCAGAACCGTTTCATTTGCTCACAGGCAATGGCATTTTTCTCATTTTAAAATTTGAAAGGACACGACGTGAAGCCGAGTCTGTGTTATTTGTTCATTAGGGAAACAGCCAATACAAATGAGTCCTGTAAAACCGAAATGCTCACAGTGGACCAGAAACACTGTATGCTCGTACTGTGACCATTACTATGCTGAACTTAGCATACAAAACGGTTCATCATAGCACGCTCTCGCACTCCACTCACTCATTATACCTCCGAGAACCTGGTCTGCAACATTTCGTTTCCCGGAATGTTTCGTCTCATTATTAGCTCCGCCCCCAGTCGACAGGGCGAGTCAGCTGCGCGCCTTTATTCGTAAAAAACGGAACTCAAGATGCAGACGTAGTTTAAACACAGTGGGTGGGAAGATGAAGGCTTGTCGATGCTTTAGAGATTTCAGATCGGATTACTTCCGGAGATTTAGTGAGGGAACGGTAATGCTGGTTGTGACCGTGAACACGTACCTAACGTTCGGGACATCCGAAAACGGCTCACTTACTTCAGCTGGGAGTTACTGAAGCTTCCCGAGGGGTACGTAGGGGCAGCGTAGCCGTTCATTTTGGACTTCGCGGAAGGGAGTCAGCAACTACAAGAGAGGACACAGCAAAGCACTTTCATTAAATACAGTTCAATTCAAATCAGGCCACAGACCAGCTCAGTGTGATCCCATTACATACCTCACAAGTAGAGGACAAGAACTTCTAGAGTAGGGGAAAAGTGAAAACGTACTGTACATCTGGGCCAGAGAGAGAGAGAGAGAGAGAGAGAGAGAGAGAGAGAGAGAGAGAGCTTAACGAGCCACCATTTTAGAAATAATTCAGCGTGTGACAAATCACACACACACACTTAGTTAAAATATCAGTTGTTGATGCGCGAAACTCTAAATGCCAAGCAGGCCTTTATCCTACTTGATCATTTTCCCTCTCTTATCACTAAAGTACATTTTTAAAAGATGACCCACGGCAGAGTAAAGGAGTTCCTGGAGCAGCTTTCTCGTCTGTTTCAGCGAGTTACAGACGATAAGAGTGATAAGATTTTATCAGCGATGGAAAACGTTCTAGTACGTGACCAATATAAAGCCCCACTATCGCAGGAAAGGTCACAGGTCACCCATTATTCACACTGAACAAACACTTAGACCACTCGCTTTATTTCCACATCGGCCATTTCGACATGTTTATCTCCCTCGAATACCTTACTCTCTATGAGAAAACAACAGCAGTCAGATTCAAGCGTGAGACAGGGCCGTGTCGAGAGAAGAACCTTCTCCAAGACGTACGTTTATGCGGCTGCTTCGCATAGACACGGACAGTACATGAACAAATGCACGTTATGGACGGGGTGTGCGGCTATGGGAAAAAGAATCCACCCCGAAATTGACTGCTGTCCAATAACGGCGCGTCATGAAGTGTTTTATTCTTTGTATACCGCAACGATTTGCCAAACAATTCCAATTTTCCGTTTATTAAAGAATGACGTTTGCAGTTACGTTTAATTGTTGTGGAACGTCTGGCAAACGAGTTAATTCCTGTTATCACTTACATTATAGCAGCCGTAAACACTTTTTCTTCTCTCTTGTAGTTAACAACATAGCGTGTCACGTCACAGAGAAAGAGCGAAGTCCTCCGTCCTGAAGACTTTCCCATCGCGCAACATTTAATGCCTGTTAGAGGTGGACCGATATGGATAGCTGAGCTGGGCGGTACCTGATGATACCCGATTAATCAACGGTTGGTTTTTCACTTGATACTGAATGAAAACTGAACGCTCAAAGTGAAATATCGCTGAACTTTATTACACAAATAAACAGTACTGATTGTACCATGAATATCTACTGTACTTTTTTTTTAAATGAAATATATATAAAAGATAGACATCCAAACTGAACCAAAAAGTAACACTCCAAATAACAAATAAAAACAGAGACATCCAAAATGGAAAAACAAAACACTTCAAATAACACGACAAAATTGGTCAGCGATGGTTTTATTTCTCCTCTAGAGGCCGCTCTTGTACTGTATGACGACAGCGGAGCCTCAGCTGTTCCCACAACTGACGCAACCAGGAAAAACTATCGGTGTGGACTTTTGCGGATAACCGTTCCAGCACTCAGTTATCAGTGCTGATAAATCGCCATTTATGTAATAAAGCGGAATGACGCAGGAACTTTATTACACATAATTACACTTTATGACACATAACTTCATTTATGGACTTTAATGTTGTGAATTCTTTATGTGTGTGGATTTCTTGAGTCAATACTGATGTGAATAACCTCATTGGACATATATTTACTGAAAAAAAAAAAAAAAAAAAAAAAAAAAAAAAAATGTTGTACTTCATTCCCCTACTGTATCAAAACCTCACCAGATGAATGATACGTTGTTTTGTTTTTAGATTATTTAGTCGCCATGAATGATGCCTTACCATAGCAACGATAAAGCGCGAATTACAAATGAGAAAAATTCATCGACACTTTCTGACCAATCCGATTCAAGAATTCGAATGTGCTTCGCCAGGGAATGGATTAACCGTCATGATCTGGTATAAAATTAGAATCAGTAATTTAGCATTGTAAAGGCTCTTTCTAGAGCACAGCGTCGGTTATTACTGGAGTTTGCGTGTAAAGTATAATCGTTAATAACCGATACGTAGCTTCACCCTGAAGCAGTGTCTCTGTATATAAAAGGTGAAGCAGGATTAATCTAGTCTCTGAACTAAACCGGGGCCAAAGCGTGGTGACGTCTCGGCAATGCCTGTATCCAGGTCAGGAAGATCAGCTTAGACGGGAGGACCAGAGCTACAGCTTTAAAATGTGATGGCCTGAGGCACAGAACTGCAGTGCTAGAGGGCTAATTAGGCCTACATGATGGCTAATTATAACCTGAAGGAATCAGGGTCAGATCCTGTCGGTCCCACAGGAGTACAACGTCCTTCCTGAAGCAGGGACGGCCTGAGAGCGCGATGGGAAGAGACGTACGGTGGAGAGTAAAAACTGAACCACGGTGTACCTCCGAGAATATCCCGAAATGTAAACTCTATATGAAAAATCCCACCAATGGAAAGAGATATTCTCTAATGTAAGCTTTTATAGAACATGTAGCAGAGGCGGTTCGTATTTTCAGATAAATCTGATCAAGCCTCTGAAATGTTACGAGTGTAAATGAGAACGGTTGCGTTTTCAATTCTGCGTTGCAAACCGCGGTCACAGATGTGCTTCGTATTATGAGATGACAATAAACCATAGTGAAAAGACACCCATGTTTACCCTCTATTACTCATTTCAACATATTTTGACGTTGCTATAAATTCATTTTTCACGTGCAGAGTGCATGCTCTGGTGGAGGACAAGCGCTTTACGTGACCTCACGCTGACTCTGCGTCTGTATTTATTTACTCGGAAGGTTTCATTCTTCTTCTCCTTCTTCCTCCGGCGCGGCTTTTGTTCTCTTGAAATAGACACGGGATCCATTTTGTATCGCCGGCTGCCTTTTATGTAGAAAAGTAATGACCTACGGCGGGATCGTTCGCAAAAATGCTAGGGCGGGTATACGATACTAAAGGAGGAAACCGTTCGTTTGGTTTGTTTTTTTTTATTCCATGTGACGTCGTGGTTTTTTGTTTTTTTTGTTTGGTTTTTTTAAAAAGAAAAAGAATCGGATGCATTTTGCGTCTGATACGTGAAAATAATCAGCTCCATTTGTCTAAATGTCTAAACACAGCCCTGGTGATTAAAAAGCCCACACTGGTAGCGTGATGTTGACTTTAACTGAAGTGGCCATTAGGACCGAGTCCATTGTGCTCAGAGCAGATTAGAAGACGTGCGATTCGGACTGACACAGCTGTACACCGGCGAGGCTAAACCTTACGACACACAACTCCTGGTGCCATACACTAGTTCATGATCCACGCACGAAGAGCGTTTACCTGACGGCGTCAGAACAAAAATAAATCTCCAAGGTGTCCCAAAAGTCTCTATACATGGGGGAAATGAGCCCGTATTTCAGATAGCCTTCAAGCCTTTTGAATCTGACAAAAAAAAGTAGAACGTACTGAAATCCTTCTCATGGCTGGATCAGGAAGCTGTCGCAAGGAAACGTGGCAAGCACGTCGCACGTCCACGGACATCCAGTGACGGAGGCACAACATAGCCCCTGATGTATGGAGACTTTTGGGACTCCGTGTGTTATTTGGACATTAAACATGTACTACATTGGGTGTGCACAGTGGTGTACATGCACATGGCTGATTTCAAAAGATCTGAATGTAACGACTGGAGTATGAAATGTAAACACAGCATCACTTCTTTTCCTTTAACTGAGTTATACTGTATATACAAGTTTTTACTTCAGATCAACCGGCATACAGGTGGATTCGCTTGTTCAATATTGATCGCTGACTGCACTGTTTGAGGAAAATATAAAAATCACTCATCATAACTAGCTAGCTAGATTGTACATAATGAAATAGGTGACCATTTTTTACTCCAATACCCCACTTTGAGGTTGGAAATGACTCCAATACCCAACTGTGAGGTTGAAAATGACTCCAATACCCAACTGTGAGGTTGGAAATGACTCCAATTCCCCACTTTGAGGTTGGAAATGACTCCAATTCCCCACTTTGAGGTTGGAAATGACTCCAATACCCAACTTTGAGGTTGAAAATGACTCCAATTCCACACTTTGAGGTTGGAAATGACTCCAATACCCAGCTGTGAGGTTGAAAATGACTCCAATTCCCCACTTTGAGGTTGAAAATGACTCCAATTCCCCACTTTGAGGTTGAAAATGACTCCAATTCCCCACTTTGAGGTTGAAAATGACTCCAATTTCCCACTTTGAGGTTGGAAATGACTCCAATACCCAACTGTGAGGTTGAAAATGACTCCAATACCCAACTGTGAGGTTGAAAATGACTCCAGTTCCCCACTTTGAGGTTTGAAATGACTCCAATACCCAACTGTGAGGTTGAAAATGACTCCAATTCCACACTTTGAGGTTTGAAATGACTCCAATACCCAACTGTGAGGTTGAAAATGACTCCAATTCCCCACTTTGAGGTTTGAAATGACTCCAATACCCAACTTTGAGGTTGGAAATGACTCCAGTTCCCCACTTTGAGGTTGGAAATGACTCAAATACCCAACTGTGAGGTTGAAAATGACTCCAATTCTCCACTTTGAGGTTGAAAATGACTCCAATTCCCCACTTTGAGGTTGAAAATGACTCCAATTTCCCACTTTGAGGTTGGAAATGACTCCAATACCCAACTTTGAGGTTGTAAATGACTCCAGTTCCCCACTTTGAGGTTGAAAATGACTCCAATTCCCCACTTTGAGGTTGAAAATGACTCCAATTCCCCACTTTGAGGTTGGAAATGACTCCAATTCCCCACTTTGAGGTTGGAAATGACTCCAATTCCCCACTTTGAGGTTGGAAATGACTCCAGTTCCCCACTTTGAGGTAGGGATGTCATGAGAACCGATACTTCGCTACCAAGTTGGTACCAGCATCGTTAAAACATGACGGTACTTGTTTTTCTGCAGTACCGTTAGTCCCGATTCTCATGAACATACCGGGGTTGCAATTCCTCCAGAACTGAAGGGGGCAGCAAATACGCGCAAGTGTTTTAGTCGGTCCACAGGTGGTGTAGAAGAAGAAGAATGTGTTTATACACTATACAGTCCCTACCAATAGTATTGGAACAGCAAGGCCATTTCTAATGGGTTTGAGAACAAGTGACTCGGCCTTGCTGTTCCAATACTTTTGGAGGGGGCTGTATATTACTATAGAAACGATAACTTTTTTTTTTTTTTTAAATCTTGTTCACTTGCATTGCAGCTGTAACTAATAGTCATTCTAGTAGTCGTGCTGTTACAGAATATTAATCGTCTAACGTGTCATCATTTCTGATGGAATGAACGGTACAGGTATACAGCATTTCTAAAAGAAATTAATTAATTAATTAATTAATGATAATGATAAAAAGATCAACTAAGAAGCTAGGAGAAAGAAGTAATCAAGTTGTCACTGATCAACCTCTTTGGAAGCAAGGGAAAAATCTGCGTGTAAACTATTCCAGAAAGAGAGAGCGAGAGGGGGGGGGGGGGGGGGGAGATTCTCTGGATGATATGATAGAGGATGAAAGTTGCACAGGACCTCCCGTCAGTGCGCGTTAATCAGGACAAGTCTCAGAGAGCGGGGGGAAAGGAAAAGAACAGAGTATTAATAAGCAGGGAAGCCTCTTTGGGTTTGACTTCTTGAGCCGTTGGCTCATGTACAGTCTCTCTGTGATTACTTTTCCCATGTCCATGCTTTTCTCTGGCTCTTTTTTCTTTCTTTCTTTCCTTGAGCTCTTACCAAAGCCGGAAGTCTCACAATCTCCAGTCTCACCCCCACATGAACCCACGCGGCAGTATTTTCCATTAACAGCACAGCAGATACACGGCTGAGGTGACCTTTCCGAGCCCCACGCGTCGAGAGGTGCGTTTTTGGACTCGACTGTAAGAACATATCTGAGTACAGACCGCCTGTGAGAGTCTCTCGAGATAAATATGCAAAACGAGTAGTATTCACTGCATGATGAGCATCATAAATCCAAGGAGGAAGATCATCATCATGACGGTGCAACGTACACCGAACTCCACGTTGCTTTGTATACATGAGGCTCGTGCGATACTGATTTTGTCCCGACTCATTTTGAAAAAACCGTGATCATTTATTCATCAAGAACCGGAAAACCCCCCCCAGAAAAACAAGAATTCCAGCTTTAACAAGAAATAGAGGAGGATGTCATAATATTACCGGCTGGGCAGAGTTTCGAATTGTTTAAACAGCGTATTTAAAAACAGGATCTGTAGTGTTCGATTTGATGCGTTGTTCTATCTCTTCGTCCCTATTTTCTCTTTCGAAATCAGTGGCATTCCTAATACGTTCGTCTGATACGCCGGCCAGGTCCAGACGCACTCTGGTAAGAGTCGATTCCGGATTGATGGACGCCCTCCATCTACGGGGACGGAAAAGCGTGGACGCATCACGAGTCCGGGCGGGAGCGTGTGAAACGGAGAGAGGGGGCGGGGCTTCGAGACAGCTGTGCCGAACCGTTCTAGCATATTCCGATGTGAAACGCGTACATGTCAGGTAAAGTGATGTAGAGTAGACGTCAGATGGCGGTGAAAAATAGTGCGGAGATGATTAAACGGTTATATCGCACAGTCCTAGTATATACCGCATTATATATATATATATATATATATATATATATATATATATATATATATATATATATATATATATATATATATATCATAGTACGTATTTAATGAGGTTACTTTGCACAATGCAGAATATCTCAAACGTTTTCACGTCAAAATGCTACAGTTCTTATACAAAATAGACTCGTATGAGAAATCTGTCTGCGTGTCATATATACACTCGAGAACATGCCTGCAGACTGAAGTCCACTTTCAGAAGATATTATTGTAAACGTAGACGTGTCCGTTCCGGGCAAAAGACCTCTGATTGAAACTGCGGACTTGTTCTGCTCGAGGGGAAAAAGAAGAAAAAAAAAACAAACAAAAAAAAAAACGCTGAAGCCAGCTGTGGCCAAATTCACACAGAAGCTAAAAGTAAACAATAAATGCCCTCTCCAGATGTTTCACAACAGATGAGTGATGGCGCGTAACTGAACGACGACACTGACTGGCTGATGTCGAGTAAAGGAAAACCCGCTGCAAGAGGTCATACGAACAAAATGAACGTGTCATTGATTTCATACTCGGCAAATACACACACACACGCCGATCAGCCGTAACATTAAAACCGCTGACAGGTGACGTGAATAACACGGATTATCTTGTCAGGGGGTGGGATTTATTAGGCAGCAAGTGAACCCCCAGTTGTCGAAGTTGATGTGTAGGAAGCAGGAAAAATGGGCGAGCGTAAGGATGTCAGCGGCGTGCCCTTTGTAGGCGCTTAGCCCACGGCTACGTAGCCCTGTACGCAGCAACCCGAGGAGCGCCGCGTGTTCCGACACGTTTCCGGCATGGCCAGTGTGGACTTTTTCCGCGACGTGTTCTACAGTAGCTCTTCTGAGGGATCTTGGATGCCCATGACCCTGTCACCTGTGGACCAGTTTCCTACTTTACACCACTTTTAAATCGGTACTAACCCCTGCATACCGGGAGCACCACGCGAGACCTGCTGTTTCAGAGGTGCCCTGACCCGGTCGTCGTCGGAGGCGCTCAGATCCTCACGCGTCCCCATTTTCCCTACTTCACACGTCGACTGTTCGCTTGCTGCATGATACATCCCACGCCCTGACAAGTGCCAGTGTAACCGGATAATCGGTGTTACTCGCGTCGCCCGTCAGTACGCACTAGCCCTACCCGGGATTCTGAGCAAAGCTGGACGAATGCCTCGGCTACAGGATCGAATCAAAACGCATCGCATCACGACGGATCCGACGGTACGGTCGACGTCGAGAACCGTTTCTCTTCCTTATGAATTGTGTCGAGAAACCTGAGGTTTTACACTCCTACTGATATACACGCATGTGTTTATGTCCACATTTCCTGAACATATACGACGTGAGCATTTAGATTAGTGTTTCTAACGTATTAACTCAGCAATCTTTCATGGTCTCTTGGTTTTGTTTTTTTTAACAGTGCATGCTTGATTTTCATTCCTGAAACGGACCGCAGTCACCCGTAGCAGCAGCGGGGGCGACTCCGGCCCTTCCTCTTAGATCACGAACGGTTTCTCTTAGCAGTTTTATGAGGAGGCTTTAGGGAGAAACTCCTAGTTAGGAACTTTTATTGCCACTTAGGAGAGCTTTTAATAGTAAGATGAGATGCTTTTGTAATGTAGAGGACCTGACCTGTGTAGCTCTATAAACATCAATGACTAAACTCACTGAACTCAGTGACTCAAGACCGGGCTTAAGATTCAAACGTCAATACGACGGGAGGCCGTCATACTTCCTGACGACTTTAATCCATGATACTTGCCGTGATAGAAGTGTGTGGGTGTGTGTCTGGAGTACGGCAATCCCACGAACGATATCTGTTCGGACTGACCCGTTTAACACGTCGTGGCGGGACATTATTAATAGTTAATAATTTAGCAAGAAGCAAATAAGCATGAAATACTCCATCGTATCGTAGGAGAAGCTCAAAGAAAAGCGAGCCGTCTTTTAATTTTGAAAATCTTGGATATTTTTTTTCCCCCCAACTGCTGCATTATTAGTGCCATACGATAAGAAAAGAAAAAAAAAAAAACGGACTATAAATACTCGCACCTCAAATTATCCGTGATCGAGCTTTCACGGTTCACGAGCAGCATTCCTCCTCCAAGCTTGCACGTTAGCGCTGAGCCTAGTTTCCATGGACACCATTTTCCTTAGTCTTAAAAAAGTACAGCCTTTTTTTTTTTTTAATAAAAAAAAGAGGTTTCTAGTTTCCCTCCAGCGCCTGTATTTTTGGGTAAAGACCGCCACGATTTAGTCTCTAGTCTGTTCCAGGTATAGATATTAAAATAATGCTGATAAAACCTTTAATAATTATAAAATGATCTCTGGAGTCGTATCCGCACCACTCCTTCTTATTAGTGTTATTACAAATAACTCGCACACTATCGGAAATCCAATCTGAAAAACCCCATTTCCCTCCCCCACTTCAATACTTTACATAATTTCCTGAACTGGCCACATTAATAGGAACACCTGCTCGTTCATGTGAGAATACAATCATGTGATCATCGATGGTGCTGGGGCTTGAACCCACGGCCTGATCAGTAACCCTGAGCCTTAAGCCCTGAGCCACCTCTGCCCAAATAATAAAGCATCTCAGGACGCACGACGCACCAGAGCTTGACGCGGAAGTCCTCCGACAGCAGACCACCACTTCGGGTTCCATTCCCTTCAGCCAAGAACAGGAATCAGAGGCTACAGTGTGGACAGGATCACCGAAACCGGTCAGATGGAGACTGTTAAGACATCACCCGGTCTCTTTCCCCGAATTTAAACTGCCGCCGCTGCTACACGATTCTCTGATCGAAGACACAATGAATCAGCAGGAGTGTAGGTTCTGTATAAGAAACACGTACAGGGCCATAACGGTAAGTGTAGAACAGAGGGGGTTGATACGCTGGTGTCTCCGGAGATTTTCAGCGCACGCCTTTCATCGTACTGTAACCCGACCGGCACCGGAAGTGAATAACTGAGCTGGGTGTAAAGAGGGAGAGATTGTCCCCTGGTCTCTAGATCGGTTAATTAGACATCTTTGTTGATCGAACAAGACACTCAGCGGAGAAATTAAGAGTGCTGACGGAAAGCTTCGGTTCGCCGCGTCTGAAAAGCCTGGTGTTGGAAGAGTATTCAAACGTTCACGCGTTGCTACTGGTACACTTCTTCGAATAAGATTACCGAATAAATCTATGATGCTTTTTCATACGGGCACAACGGAGCAGATCTGTAAATAGCAGGATAGAACCAGACACGCTTTCTACTATTTACAGTGCTTTCACATTTCCAAACCCCAAGGCAGAGATGATAAAGGCTGTATACTACTTTTATATGTATATACACACACACACACAGATCTGGCTACTGCTTTTATATGTATATACATACACACACACACGGATCTGGCTACTGCTTTTATATGTATACACACACACACACACACACGGATCTGGCTACTGCTTTTATATGTATATACACACACACACACGGATCTGGCTACTGCTTTTATATGTATACACACACACACACACACACGGATCTGGCTACTGCTTTTATATGTATATACACACACACACACACACGGATCTGGCTACTGCTTTTATATGTATATACATACACACACACACGGATCTGGCTACTGCTTTTATATGTATATACATACACACACACACACACGGATCTGGCTACTGCTTTTATATGTATATACATACACACACACACGGATCTGGCTACTGCTTTTATATGTATATACATACACACACACACACGGATCTGGCTACTGCTTTTATATGTATATACATACACACACACACGGATCTGGCTACTGCTTTTATATGTATATACACACACACACACACACGGATCTGGCTACTGCTTTTATATGTATATACATACACACACACACGGATCTGGCTACTGCTTTTATATGTATATACATACACACACACACACGGATCTGGCTACTGCTTTTATATGTATATACACACACACACACACGGATCTGGCTACTGCTTTTATATGTATATACACACACACACACACACGGATCTGGCTACTGCTTTTATATGTTTATACACACACACACACACACGGATCTGGCTACTGCTTTTATATGTATATACACACACACACACACACGGATCTGGCTACTGCTTTTATATGTTTATACACACACACACACACACGGATCTGGCTACTGCTTTTATATGTATATACACACACACACACACACGGATCTGGCTACTGCTTTTATATGTATATACACACACACACACGGATCTGGCTACTGCTTTTATATGTATATACACACACACACACACACACACACGGATCTGGCTACTGCTTTTATATGTTTATACACACACACACACACACGGATCTGGCTACTGCTTTTATATGTATATACACACACACACACACACAGATCTGGCTACTGCTTTTATATGTATATACACACACACACACACACAGATCTGGCTACTGCTTTTATATGTATATACACACACACACACACACAGATCTGGCTACTGCTTTTATATGTATACACACACACACACACACACACACACGGATCTGGCTACTGCTTTTATATGTATATACACACACACACACACGGATCTGGCTACTGCTTTTATATGTATATACACACACACACACACACGGATCTGGCTACTGCTTTTATATGTATATACACACACACACACACACAGATCTGGCTACTGCTTTTATATGTATACACACACACACACACACACACACGGATCTGGCTACTGCTTTTATATGTATATACACACACACACACACACGGATCTGGCTACTGCTTTTATATGTATATACACACACACACACACACGGATCTGGCTACTGCTTTTATATGTTTATACACACACACACACACACGGATCTGGCTACTGCTTTTATATGTATATACACACACACACACGGATCTGGCTACTGCTTTTATATGTATATACACACACACACACACACGGATCTGGCTACTGCTTTTATATGTATATACACACACACACACACACGGATCTGGCTACTGCTTTTATATGTATATACACACACACACGGATCTGGCTACTACTTTTATATGTTTATACACACACACACACACACACGGATCTGGCTACTGCTTTTATATGTATATACACACACACACACACACACACACGGATCTGGCTACTGCTTTTATATGTTTATACACACACACACACACACACGGATCTGGCTACTGCTTTTATATGTATATACACACACACACACACACACACACGGATCTGGCTACTGCTTTTATATGTTTATACACACACACACACACACACACGGATCTGGCTACTGCTTTTATATGTATATACACACACACACACACACAGATCTGGCTACTGCTTTTATATGTATACACACACACACACACACACACACGGATCTGGCTACTGCTTTTATATGTATATACATACACACACACACGGATCTGGCTACTGCTTTTATATGTATATACACACACACACACACACACACACGGATCTGGCTACTGCTTTTATATGTATATACATACACACACACACGGATCTGGCTACTGCTTTTATATGTATATACACACACACACACACACACGGATCTGGCTACTGCTTTTATATGTATATACACACACACACACGGATCTGGCTACTGCTTTTATATGTATATACACACACACACACACACGGATCTGGCTACTGCTTTTATATGTATATACACACACACACACACACGGATCTGGCTACTGCTTTTATATGTATATACACACACACACGGATCTGGCTACTACTTTTATATGTTTATACACACACACACACACACACGGATCTGGCTACTGCTTTTATATGTATATACACACACACACACACACACACACGGATCTGGCTACTGCTTTTATATGTTTATACACACACACACACACACACGGATCTGGCTACTGCTTTTATATGTATATACACACACACACACACACACACACGGATCTGGCTACTGCTTTTATATGTTTATACACACACACACACACACACACGGATCTGGCTACTGCTTTTATATGTATATACACACACACACACACACAGATCTGGCTACTGCTTTTATATGTATACACACACACACACACACACACACGGATCTGGCTACTGCTTTTATATGTATATACATACACACACACACGGATCTGGCTACTGCTTTTATATGTATATACACACACACACACACACACACACGGATCTGGCTACTGCTTTTATATGTATATACATACACACACACACGGATCTGGCTACTGCTTTTATATGTATATACACACACACACACACACACGGATCTGGCTACTGCTTTTATATGTATACACACACACACACACGGATCTGGCTACTGCTTTTATATGTATACACACACACACACACACACGGATCTGGCTACTGCTTTTATATGTATACACACACACACACACACACGGATCTGGCTACTGCTTCTTTTCACACAGTCGGTCTGAAACGCTCATCCAGCTCAGTAGTGGGATCACTCGGGCACCTAGCCAGCGACGACATTGTTTAGGCATTTGGGAAAGCGAGACCGTTCCTATGAGAACACCTCTCGCCCCGTTCTCAGAGGACCTCCAAAGCGCGTGAGCTGAATTCTTAATTCAAGTGGCATTCTGTTGATTCTTAGTACTGCTACACGGTGCTTTTACGGCCACGAAACCCGTTTAAAAAAAAAAGCTGTGTGAATATATTCGCCGGCAGACATTTAAATCTCAAACAACCAAAATCCGGCCACGTTTCCGCTCAACTCTGACGTACGTAGCCGTGGCACAGAATCGGACCGATCACGGCGTCTGACTCACTCATCGATCTGACACTTTTTTACACCGAACTAAACAGTGATGTGTTTGTAACGTATTTATCACTACTGAGGTGTTACTGACGTATTTATGATCACTACTAAAACTGATGTACCGGACCTCTCGAGCAGTGTCGGTCTGCACGCCCTCCTCTGTTTTGTGGGTGAAATTCCCAGTAGATCGGCGGTATCGGAGATACGTAAACCAGCCCTTGTGCCACGGTTAAATTCAGAGATCACGTCTTTTCTCCCACTCCGATGTCTGACGTGAACGTTAACAGAGGCTCTGGACCTGTACCTGCATGATCTTCTGCATGGTTCTGCTGCCACACGATTGGCTGAGCGGATAACCGCGGGAATGAGTACGTGTAAATATTCTCATTCTGATTACATGTCCTTGTTTCTCTAACAAATTCCATGGTATCTGGGGGGAGAACTGGACTACACCAGTAAACGGACGTTGAACGTTATTTACAACATACGAGCAAAATCTCTACCGTGCCAGACTGAAAGGGGGGAGGGGGGGGACGTCTTCGGCATCGGGACTGGATGAGAGGACGGACTGTGACTTGTGTTCACTTGGAAAAACCACCGAGTCTGATCCTGACGCTCTTAGCTTGTTTATGCGGTGAGGCTTTCAGACACTAACGAGAGCTCGACACGATGGCGTGTGACTCCGGAGCGGCAGATACCCGTGCGACACTCTGAAAGGCTGAATGGACAGAGGAGAAAGAGAGAGAGAGAGAGAGAGAGAGAGAGAGAGAGAGAGAGAGAGAGAGAGAGAGACACCTGGCTGGCACACGCTGACGGAGGATGCTGAAAGATTGATGAGGTAGCGGCTTACCTTTATTCTGCGAGTCACGGCAAACACAGACCGAGCCGTGACACCACATCTCGGTCAGACCCAAACGACCTGACGATCGCCGGCGCAAAAAAAAAGCTACTTAGCATGGATTACTCGAGTACCTACATGCGCTTGTTCTTTGTTAAAAGAACCCGGACGCCACTATTCGACATTCAAATCAAGAGAACATCATACAAGTCATGAATTCTACTGAGGTGTCCAATAAGTCTCCATACATATTTCGAAATGAACACTTTCTAGCAAAATGCCTTCCAGAATTGTTCATACTCCAGTTTATATTCCATCTTTTAAAGCCTTTGACAAGAGAAGGACGTATTGAAACGGTTCTCACGGCCGTCGCTAGGTTGCGATGGACGTCGACGGGAAACACGGCGAACGCATCACACACACACGACACTGCTGCTAAACGTGCTCGGATGTTCGAAACGGATACACATCCGATTCCTTGTCAGGAAGGTTCCCGGGGCATCGGATCTAAAACCGGGGGGTCTGCGTCGGGTCTGGAATCCCGTAGGGTCCACCTGTGGGAGACTCTCATACAAGAACGGTCTCGCTCGGACGTTACTCGGGAGACATCGGGAGACGTCACGACGCTTGAACGCGTCCCGGCTTCGGCGTGGAGTGGATTTCCGATATCTTTCTGCGATGCAACAGACCCGAGAGATCTGAGAAAACATCCTATCGTTGTCCATGATAAACAACAGGTCCTCGTTTTGAAAGACAGTTCCATTTTGTTATTCAGTCACAGTAGATAAATAGATTATGAAGCGGAGCGACGTTGCTGAGGAACTCGTTTTATCCACTAAGCACTAAACAGATACACATCTAGGTACTGAGAAAAGGTACTGTGTAGACAATCCTGCTGTAAAGTCGGTAAGACGCTCACGTTTCTCTCTCTTTCTGCATCGACTGCTGATAAAACCACGTTTGTGACTGGGTACTGTACGGCTTTACAGCAGGAGTGGTGCTCAATCGTTACGACGTTCCGGATATGTGGTATTATAACATCCCTGTAACCGGTTTGATATCTCGAGCGTAGCCACGCTGGCCGGAATCAGACGCGCATCGTTCGGTCCCTCGGGATTCCGCGCTCGTTTCAAGCAGACGAAGCGATGTTGGGTGGAGCTTGCGATTTTTCAAAAGCTGGCCGCCGAGACGCGTCGTGTGACGTCGTCATCACGTCGCGTGTCGAACGCGAGTTTCAGTAAAAGGTGGCGTTTACCGACAAACATCACTGTCGGAGTCGGTGCAAAACAATTTCCTGAAATTGCGATCTGGGCAGCTCAAGCACAAAAAAGCTGCAAAAATCAAGCATTTTCGGCTTGGCGAAATCTTATGCGGCCTGATGTTTTGTGAGGTTCTCAGCGCAAGCACTCACACCACCAAAAGGTTATCTAATTACAGGACTGCAATCTTATGAAAGTCTGGTTTTATATTTCAAAAAGGGGCGCCAGTTCTTCAGGTTTAGGCGGCTGTGGATCGGGTGGTAGAGCGGGTCAGCCGCTGATCGTAGGGTCGGCGGTTCGATTCCCGGCCCACGTGACTCCACATGCCGCAGTGTCCTCGGGCGAGACACCGAACCCCGAGTTGCTCCCGATGGCAAGTTAGCGCCGTGCACGGCAGCTCTGCAACCATTGGAGTGTGAGAGAATGGGTGAATGGAAAGCGCTTTGTAGAAGCGCCATGCAAGTCATTCAGCTGACCATAACGACCTTTTCCCTGCCATTGAGCAGCTTGAAACAGGAAGTAACTCGAAAATTTTAACCGATCACTCGACCTGCAGCCACAGCCGACGCGGACCGGGCGACAGGTTGGTGAAAGTGAACCCCAGACCACAAGGATCGGTTCTCGGGGCTCAACACAGTTCACCACAGCATCAAGTGTGGGGGAAAGAAAAAAAAAGCAAACGTCCAAACTACCTTTGTGTGTGTGTGTGTGTGTGTGTGAGAGAGAGAGACGTATCGCTGGTCTCTTAAAGTAGAGAAAACTCAACAAACTCAAACAGAAACATCCAATGGGTTTTCCCAGAGCACCACACATAGCGCTGTACGGCCAATGTTTTTTAAAGCGGTCACGCTAACGGTGTCCTTTTTCCACAACATGAATCATTCAGTGCTGAAATCATATTTAATCAATCACGCTATTAGAAGGTAAGCCTTTCCTTTCCACAGATACACAGCTAGACAAATGAACGACGACAACAACAACAAAAAAAAAAGGGTAGAGAAGTCAATGTTGTCGTCCATCCCAAAGCTCGGTCACTTTCCTGAGACTAGAAAAGACCAACTGGTAATGAGGGTGGGGCTCGGTTTCGGAAGAGACAAAAACCCAGTGTTCACGTGGGTTTGGTCTGTGTGTTATATTGTGTTTTATGTGAGAGAGAGAGAGAGAGAGAGAGAGAGAGATCTTAAAACAGGTGAAAGGGGGAGCTATTGTGGCGAGTTACTATAGCAACATCAAAGCACGGGATGAAAAGAGCCGTCTATTATTATCGGCTTAAGCGCTGCGCCCATGATGGAGAATTCCTCACGGAGCACGGCGCTTAGTCGGGTCCGATCTTTCAGCCAGGTCCGTGTATTAAAGCAACAAGCTCTCAAGCTTGGAAAAGATGCGAGAAGCCAACTCGTGTGGAAAGTTGAAGTGGTTAAGTTTAGACTAGCGACCGTGAATGCTCTCATATCTGAACTCATAATAAACTACTCATACACGTTCGAGCGCTTATACGGGTCAGCTTGATGAAGACGCAGTGATGCTCTTTGCTATAAAAGGATGTCGCTGCACTTCTTCTAATACACTATATGGCCGAAGGTTCGTACACACCTGACCATCACAGATCAGACACCAGATTTAGTCCCGTTATAATGCGCTCCGCTCTTCTGTGAAGGCTTTCCACTAGATTTTGGAGCGTGACTGTGGGGGTTTGTGATCATTCAGCTACAAGAGTATTAGTGAGATCAGGTACTGAGGACGTCTGGGGTGCAGTCGGTGATCCAGTTCATCCCAAAGGTGTTCGGTGGTGTTGAGATCAGGACTCGAGATCTTCCATGCAACTTTGGTGAACCATGACTTCATGAGCATCGTCATGTTGGAACAGGTTTATGCCTCTCGGGTCCAGTGAAGGGAAATTCCCTGAAGTCACTGAAATCATCCTTGTTAGGATCTAAGGACATGCGACATGCTTCCTGGTGAATCCTTTTTAAAAACGAGGTGCAACCAGATTACAAGACGCGCGTCTGTGAATTCCCGTCTCTTCACGGTCTTCTGGAGATGATTCCGTAGGCTATGTGGAATGTGTGCATCTCTACTCAGTCCTAATTCTAACCGAACCAAGCTACGCTTCTCGGGTGTGGCTACAAACCTCAGAACTAATCCCCCTTATATCATGCAGGCGCTTTTAAAGTCAGTCGGACCTACTGTACGAAAAATCTCTATCTGTCTTCATGCGAATCTGACGAGGCTGGTCTATAACATAGCTTTCTCTTCGAAATAAAGCTGTACTTAACACGCTGGGTGTGGGCTTGGCTCGAAAAATAGGTGATCCGGATCTGTGAGGAAATATATAAAGATATAATCTGGTTTGCAAGACCAACGACAGTATGATGTGCTGCTTGGCACAGTTAATAAAGCTGCTTGGTTATCTTATTCCCAAAACAAGCACCACACTGTGTAGTATATAATACAGACGATCAGTGCGTTTACACGGACAACAATAATCCACTATTAACCCGATTAAGACGATACTCTGATTAAGAAACTAGCATGTAAACGGCCATTTTTAATGACCTTAATCAGATTAAAGTCACACTCGAAGTAAACACGAATGGAATTAAGACGTGTGGAGTATTCCTGTTTTAGTCGCATTATCGACGTGTATTACAGACGTGTACACACCTTAATCACACAATTAACGTCGTGTGAGAGTTTTCACCGCATTGTGCGACAGGACACGATCACACACGGCAGCGCTCGACCGTTTTACGGTGAACAAGAGAGCACGGCTGCGTCCCAAACCGCAGACTTGCCTACTATAGGCCTGTAGTAGGAGAAATACATGCATCTCGGCTACTATATAGACGTTAAGTACGCGGTTCGGGACGCAGCCCACGGCTTCAAGCGGTCGTCTACAGCGTGACAAATAATTAACTGCACTTAAAGCGTTCGTAAAATTTTTTTAAATAAAACCACCCAGAACTGTATTCGGTACCATGACGAAGACCAACTGTACGTCGATACGTGAAATTCTGGCGGGACGTCGGACGGCGTGGTGACGCAATGACGCGGGCTGTTAATTGAACTATGTTCTAAAATCAACTCATGTAAACACCTTAATCACAACGGTCTTGACTATGTTTACATGGACAGCAGTGATGTAATTATTGAGCTTATTCTGAATAAGACAATAATGTGATTAAGGTGTTTACATGAGTCGCTTTTAGAATACTCCTGTCATGATATTCGTGCTTTTTTTGCGGCAAACGACTTCGAAACGAAATAGTTCTGCGGCGGTCCTCCGCAGTGATGTCTGTTGGTAAATGAGACCTTTCAGCTGTACTAATATACGAGATCCCCGAATCGATGAGAGCTTTAACGGGATGCGCATTCTGATGATGTCACACGGCGCACCCTGGCCCAGATCTGCAGAAATATCGGCGGTGATTTTGAAAAATCGCGAGCTCCTCCGAATACTGCGGCGTTTCCTGGATTTTGCGTTCATTTCTGCGATCGCAAAAATCCTGGACGGACCCTCTAAGCGAGCAAGACGACCGATGCTGTCTGGGTGGGAGGCGTGTACTCTCCCTCTCCTGTCAATCACAGGGACACTATCCAATCGTGGGCGTCTGTAAGCTCACGTATGCGGAAGAGGGCGGGTAGCGCTTTCCTCCGACAGCAGTTTTAAAAAAGAAAATGAAAATAATAAAAAATAAAAAGACTGGCTGACTTCACACGTCTCGGAGCAAGCACGTGCTCCACCCTGCCTGGTTGTTAGCTGTGGTATGAGCGAGGAGAGTTAGCGAGTGGGTGTGAGATAACGTCTCAACACCGGCGCATCGTGAAATGAGATTTTTTGATACAACGCCCACTCTGACTGCAAGTTTCTCGGGCGTGAAAAAGAACCTCTTCCTGGCGCTGACAACATGATTATCACCAGCGCACAGACTCCATCAATCACAGCAGCATGGATCAGCTCGAGCGGACTTCCACCTCCACAGCCTCGACCTGCAAAACCTTTACAACAGCTCACCCCGATCACGGTCTTTGTGTTCGACATCAAAGAAAGTCGTGTACCACCTACACACCTACACGCACACGCACACACACACGTACACAAAAGCTTTGACCCACACAGAATTAGTCATGAAAGCTGTACTTCCTCAGAACAAAGACTAAGTAAGACGAGCCTGACGAGTGCCTCATTCCCCCACGTCCTCGATTCTCGCTGAAATGAAAAGACCAGACGTATAATATACTTCAACTGAAGACTGGAACATGGAGACTTTTGGCTGTCAAGTGAACATCTAATTGGATTATGAAGCTCGTCACAGATACGACTTCACACCCAGATGACGCTGAACTGAGCAATTACAGATTTAACCCTTTCAGGCCGAGTCTCCGCGCTTCCCGACATCCGCTTTACGGCTCTTTTTATGTTAGAAGATAAAATATGAGATCGACTCCAAAATCATTACAGCATTACCGCGAATTGAACTTCTCTAGCTCTCTGGACTATTCGTCGCTCTCAGTCTTCACTAACTTTCTACATTAAAAAGAAATTATATATACACACGTATACACACACACACACACACATATATAAACATAAATACATATTTAATAAGTGTGGGGGGGGGATTTTTTTAACTTCTCAAACTGTATACATTTTGTAAGTTCAGAAACAATATTTTCTTCTCTTTTTTTATGGTCTTCAACATATTTTAGACCTTAATATTAGAATATTTTGTACAGTGAAAAATTTCTTTATTATTATTATTATTAGTAGTAGTAGTGGTATTATTATTATTATTATTATTAGTAGTAGTAGTAGTAGTAGTAGTAGTGGTATTATTATTATTATTATTAGTAGTGGTATTATTATTATTATTAGTAGTAGTAGTAGTAGTAGTAGTAGTAGTGGTATTATTATTATTATTATTATTAGTAGTAGTAGTAGTGGTAGTAGTAGTGGTATTATTATTATTATTATTAGTAGTAGTAGTAGTAGTAGTAGTAGTAGTAGTAGTGGTGGTATTATTATTATTATTATTATTATTATTATTAGTAGTAGTAGTAGTAGTAGTAGTAGTAGTAGTAGTAGTAGTAGTGGTATTATTATTATTATTATTATTAGTAGTAGTAGTAGTAGTAGTGGTATTATTATTATTATTATTATTATTATTAGTAGTAGTAGTAGTAGTAGTAGTAGTAGTAGTGGTATTATTATTATTATTATTAGTAGTAGTAGTAGTAGTAGTAGTGGTATTATTATTAGTAGTAGTAGTAGTAGTAGTAATGGTATTATTATTATTATTAGTAGTAGTAGTAGTAGTAGTAGTAGTAGTAGTAGTAGTGGTATTATTATTATTATTATTAGTAGTAGTAGTAGTGGTATTATTATTATTAGTAGTAGTAGTAGTAGTAGTAGTAGTGGTATTATTATTATTATTATTATTAGTAGTAGTAGTAGTAGTAGTGGTATTATTATTATTATTAGTAGTAGTAGTAGTAGTAGTAGTAGTAGTAGTAGTAGTAGTGGTATTATTATTATTAGTAGTAGTAGTAGTAGTAGTAGTAGTGGTATTATTATTATTATTATTATTATTAGTAGTAGTAGTAGTAGTAGTGGTATTATTATTATTATTAGTAGTAGTAGTAGTAGTAGTAGTATTTCAAGCAGACTGTTTCAGACTTTTGTAATCAGATAACCCGTTTACTTTTTACAATTGCCTTCATGATACTTTTCAATTCAGACAGAATCAAAATGCATACATCATGAAATTTAAAAAAAAGAAAAAAAAAGAAAGAAAATTTCGAAAAGAGAATTCTTTTAATCTAGATATACGCATCAATAAATGGAGCATGAAAGGCTTAAATAAGCCGTTTTTCTTTTTTTTTCTCCCAGTGCTAAGTGAAAGAAATCGGATCTTTAAACAAAATTTAAACAGTTTACGCCGATCGTCCTGTTCAAAAGTTTACACCCCCCTGGCTCTTAATGTATCGTGTTGCCTTCTTGATCATCAGTGAACGTTTGCAGCTTTTGTAACAGTCGTGTACGAGTCCCTCGGTCGTCCTCGGCGTGAAAAGACGGATCTCAACATCATACACTGTTGGAAAGAGGTCAAATATGCAGAAGATGCTGGAAAAGTAAAGAATGTGCCGGACCTGGAGGATTTTTCTGAAGAACAGTGGGCGGTTTAACTGCTCAGGGCGAACAAGGGACTCGTGAACGACTCTCACAGAACATAAACACAGTCGCTGATCGTCCCGGTAACGACACACGGGATTAATAATCAAGCGCGTGTAAACTTTTGAACTGATTCGTTTGAGTAAATTCAGTGATTATTGCGTCTTGTGGACTAGATGTAAACATCGGATATGTGAAATACCTCACTCAGGGCAGAACTAAATAAAATTTTAGATACTCCTAATACTTTAGATCCCAAATATATATATTGCATAAAAAGAGTTGAGGGGTTTGATACACTCGACACTCAAATGGGGCCGACTTTAACGCAAATCAGTTTGATAAACGTTAAGCAAAGAAGGAATCGGATTTTAACGCTAAACGCATGTTGTTGTTGTTTTTGAAGCGTCTAAAATTCCGCACGGCGTATGTAAACTTATGACCTGGATGATGTTTGTCCTGCCAGGTAAAAAATGAAACACTTTCGTCACTGGCTCGACAAACATAGATTTAATATTGGTGGAGCAAAGTCCATAGCAAAGAGACGACAAAAAAAAAAAAAAAAAAAAAAAAAAAAGAGTCAACTCACCCCGTGTGTAAACAGTGACGCAGGACTTGACCTTTCATCTGTCGTAAAAAAGGACGAGCAGAACACGTTGCTGTGGTGTCCGACTGTACACGGCTCCGCCTCGGCACAAGCGCAGACTATTCGAGTCGTTGTACTTCGTTACTGTTTGGGGGGATTGATACTTTCTAGAGAGTCATTGAAACGGAATACTTGTATTTTACTTAATTACATTTCCTTCTCCTTGTAGCTACTACTTGAGCATCCGATCGGCGTTCATCAACATAGGAATCATTATTAAGAACCATCCCAATTCAGCATCTGCATCGACCTCCTCGTGCTACACGATGTAGTTAATGCTACAGCTATCCGTGTGCGTGTTGGTTAACGGGGGATGATCCATCGTACCGCAGTGGTCGACTAGTGGGTGAGCGCTCTTTGCTCTACCTCGGTAAAATGCTTCCGTATGCTGAAGTAAACAAAGAAACGAACTCATTTGAAAAAGCGTGTTGGGGTAAGTCTAGCTAATTCGCCAACATCATGATGTCAGGTGAGACTAGCGTCCATTCCAGTAGCTAACGCAATCCAGCTACGTCCAGCACACTTACAGAGAACGAATGATGTTTTCGGGCGGTTCCTAACCGGACGTGACAACACCTCGATCGTTTTTTATGGCTACTTTTAATAAAGTAAGATTCCGACACAGTGTCTATACAGGTACATTGACTCGAGTACACTTTCTCGGTACCTTTTCCACCCCGTCTCCAGGTTCCATCCGGCTCCTGTGAACAGAACTCCACCGAATAATAACGCCGATTTAGTTAGGATTTAGAGTTTCTCCCTCAGGAAGTTAAGCGGCGCTTTTCTGCCTTGTTTACTCCTTGTGTCGTCCCACGGAACCTCAAGGAGGATCTGTAAGAAGATTTACGAACACACAGACACGGGTCTGTGATAATCTAAAACAGGGCGGGGGGGGGGGATGACGGGATTCACGGTGCACTTAGACCGTTGGGACAAAAGAACTAAATCGGGATTGCGTAAGCCGATATTGCAATAAGTACACAGTTGATAAGCTAGGGCTGCGAATAACACAATCAAACTTTAACGTGGCTTATAAACGAATATCACTGGACATTGTTGTTTGTTGTTGAATAATGGAATGATCAATCCCTGTTAACTCATTACATTACAAATAAGGGATTTATTTTCATTTCCCTGCACGAGATACTACATGGATCCTCCTGCGTCTTCATCTAAACTTTACTAAATCAACATGGATGTTCCTCATCAATAATCTTACCAAGCATTTTTTCAGATGAATCGGTAACATATTTCGGTCGCCAAGCAGGCGTTTTCGGGCGCTTTCATTTTTTATTTATTTATTTATTTTAACCCGCCTCGACGACATCGGGTCCGAAAACCAGCGTTGCGCACCGCGCTGTATGGAGCTGCTGCTGCTTTCGCTTTATTATTTTCGCTAAATTATTTTCAAAATCGCTAATACGTCACCGTTAATTACCAGCGCTCCTACACACAAAAGAGCAGGAGGTGCTTCTGCATGAAGCGACTAGATGTTCAAAAAGTCGAGGGTATACGGTGGGGGATACAAGTATTGAACGCATCAACGTTGTCTTCGGTAAATATCTTTCCGACGAGGTTATCCACATGAAATTTTCACCAGACTTCGGTGTTGACTCAAGAGATCCACACATATACAGAATTCACCACGTTAAAGTCCGTAAATAAAGTTATGTGTAATAGAGAGGAATGACACGGGAAAAAAGTCCTGAACACGCTAAGTGAAATGTATTCAATACTTAGCGGAGAAGCCTTTGTGTGTAATGACGCTTCAAGACGCTTCCTGTATGAAGGAATGAACGGGCCGCAGTATTCAGGTGCGAGTTTGGCCCGTTCTTCTAAACATATCGTCTTTAAATCTTGTCAGGTGATTGACTGGGCCGTCCCTCTTTATTACACACAACTTTATTTACGGACTTTAACGTTGTGGATTCTTTATATTTCCGGATTTAATACTGATGTCTGGAGAACAATTCATGTGAATAACCTCATTGGAAATATAGCTACTGGAAAAAAATTGACGCGTCCGATACTTATTTCCCCCGCTGTGCGTTGTATTTTTTTCTCTCTCTAGTACACAGTGACACTCGTCACATTCCATCTCCAAAATGTTACCATACTGATATCTGCTGAAAACAGAGCAAACAGAGCAAAGTGGACATTTCTAGTTGTTCAAGCAGTGAACACAGCAAGTCGGGCAAGCTTTGCTTTCGGAGGTCTTCGGTCCGAAAGTCCAGTGAGGCGGCGCGTTATTTACATTTTCCGTTTCTTGTGATCTCAAGTAAACAAAAGTTGTTTTCTCAAGATCATAGCATATGTTCTTTTCACATATGTCGGACTGCATCGTCAGGCATACATGCTGTACTATACATCCGGACGCACCTGAACAGAAAGTAGCTGGTACAGTGGTGGAGTTACGTCCTTACAGCGACAAGGTCATGGGTTACTGTGTAGCGTTTAACTACCAAATATCTCCTTCAGGATCAATAAAGCACATCCGTCCATCAATCCATCTAACCACGGAGACATCCTGGTCCCTCAGACTGACTCACAACGGAACCGCGCACTCATTCAGGACCGCTATAGTGTTCACTACGGTATAGTTGCGGATTCTGAAGCGAGTCGCCTTCTCGAGTGACGGATCCTGATTTGGAAATGGTCTAGAACTGACAAACATAAGGCGGGATAGATAGATAGACTTTCGTCATCATGAGAGGAGAAGAAAAATTACTCATGATCTTGAGAAAACAACTTTTGTTATTAATATTGAAAAGACAGCCATCCATTTTCCATACCTCTTGTCCAACACGGGGTTGCAGGGAGTCTGGAGCCTGTCCCGGGGACTCTGGGCACAAGGTAGGGGACACCCTGGATGGGGTGCCAACTCATCGCACACGCATTCACACACTACGGACAATCTGGAAATGCCAATCAGCGTACAACTGATAGTGACGGGTTAGGATGTTTACCTCGCGGCTCTGGGGTCGGGGGGTTCGAATCCTGCCCGGTGTGTGTGGAGCTTGCATGTTCTCCTCGTGCTTCGATAACACCCAAAAATAAATAACTAACTCACTCATGGCCTTTCTGGACTTTTGGACTACAAGCTTACTGTGTAACCTGAACAGTCAGGAGAAATCCTCTTTGCAAATCATTCATAATAATTCACACGGTTTTTCCTTTTATGGATAAAGTATATAAAGTAATGTCATTTTTTTTTTTTTTTATTACATATCACCTCAAATTCATGGTCTACCTACATTTAGTCCTTTGCGAGCTGATCCATTGCTCACGGACCCCGAAACGTCCGAGAGTACAGCGACTAGCACATCATTCTGCAGACCAAGCAGAAACCGTGGCATGATTTCAAATCCACGTCAGTAACCGGAGCTTCAACTCCAGGTCCACTTCTTCCTCTTTTCTAACGTTCGCCGATCTCTCGGAAAGATCTCCAACCTGTCCGAACCGTCATGATGGCCATCGTCCAGAGTCGGCAGCAGAACAAACACACGTCCCTAAGCAGCTCCTCATTCCCTGCCGAGGGAGCACTGAGGAGTCGGGTGCGGGAAACCGCTTCTTAAACACTCTCCTGCCGTCTTCGCCGTGGGATTCTAAAGAGTGCCGTGAAGCTTCGCCTCTGTTCTCCGTTCGTTTACAATCGGCTCACGGCGCGGGTAGAGACCGCCACGCCGAGAGCAAGCCTGTTATTCTGACGCATACCGCAAGTACGCAAATGTTGAGCGTATCCTCACTTCTGATTGGTCAGCATTAAAAAAAAAAAAAAAAAAAAAAAAAAAAAGGTTAGAACACTTTCGTAAGGTAAAGTTCTCCTGCTCTGCAAACTAGAGAAAAACCACGAGCAACCCATCAATCAACCAGAACAAGCGGGCATCTCTTCATGCCTGGCAAGTCAGTGTATTTGTATATTTGTTCAAACTCTCCAACTATACTTTTAAAATGTTCTGCAGTGTTTTCGTACACGTTATACTTGCGTGGTGTGGCCAGGTACAGTATACGGCAATGAAATGGAGCAAGAATAAACGAGGAGGCAGAAGAACCTAAAGGACTCAGGAACATCATCTTCCCTGCTGACTTGATTTACTAGATTAGTGCGGGTTTTACGGGTATGTTCGTTACACACTGTACTTGGGTCAATACAGCACTTGCAGAGTGTTATCCATCCATCTTCTATACCGCTTATCCTTCCTTCAGGGTCACGGGGAACCTGGAGCCAATCCCAGGGAGCATGGGACAAGGCGGGGTGCACCCTGGATAGCGTGCCAATCCATCACAGGGCACAATCACATACACACCCATTCATACACTACGGACAATTTAGACATGCCAATCGGCCTACCATGCATGTGTTTGGACTGGGGGAGGAAACCCGGAGGAAACCCCCCCCGCAGCACGGGGAGAACATGCAAACTCCGCACACACACAGGTGGGAATCGAACCCCCGACCCTGGAGGTGTGAGGCGAACGTGCTAACCTCACGCCTCCGTTTCGCCCTTGCAGAGTGTTAGCTAGCTACTACACATGACTGTTACGGTCATCTTGACTAGAACAAGTTAGAACGAATGCTTAGTAAGATACACTGCAGATCCATCAAACACTTGAACACTGAGAAATATTTTAAGACCAGGCAGGGCGAAAACGAATGACTCGCAGTACCGGACAAAGGACAGGAGGACACAGAACGAATCTTTGTGAGAATTGAGATACTTCTGAGGGATAAATCCGACCATCATATATTTTATAGATAATAAACCATATTAAAACCGTTGTTTTTAGATGCACATTTAGATTACTGTTGTTAAAAAAATCCTCGAGCACACATCCGGTTAAGTTCATGCGACCCTGGTACTCGCGTGTTCGAGTATTGGGACTGAACTTGGTCGTCTTAGTTACAGCTAATAACTTGCTACGTTATAACGTAAGCATTCCTGACCTTGTTAACGGGTAACTAAGCGAAAAGAAAAAGACAACACGACTAAACGCTAGCGATTGCAACTATTTAAACGTGTAAACGGCTTCCGGTAGGTTTTTTTTTTTTAAAAAAACGATGCAACTTGTAAACAACATGCATTACATATGTCTGGGCCACACCCCCTTCTCCTCCAGAGCCACAGGCGGTACTATTGTAAATCGGCGCTCGTTAGGGGGCACGATAATATGATGGCATACTACACACAATCCCACAAGCCTACCTCAGTGCCAGAGTATTTTTCAAAGTCGACAGGAATACTTCCAGTAATGATGTCTTGATGGTTGCACCGAGGGTTGAAGAGATCACAAGCTAACTACAAGCACAAGTCTGCATCCAACAATTGTATAGCTCTTATACGTAGACATCAAGCGGAACATAAACGGTGAAAGGTACAGAAGGAGGTACAGATCATGGCGTACTAGCAGTACTAGCGGAATCACTCGGACGTGTTTGGGGTAGGGTGCTCATTAACGCACGCGATGACTCACGCGGCGTTGCTTATTTCAAATGGATTAACCCAGATTAACAGGAGCGCAGGCTCGCCCGGGAGTACTTTTCGAGTCTAGAATAGTTACCGCTTACCTCGTAGTGCGTTAAAATGTTGCGACGGAGAACACTCGAGCACCAGGTCCCCTCGAGCTCGGGTTTAAACCGGTAAACTGAGACGGGACAAACACACTGTATCCTCGGGAGGAAAAGTATTTACTCAGCGCTAATATCTAACTACTTAACTCCAACTTCAGAGTTAATGTGAAGCGACCGGACTGTCGCATGACACACGGCTGGAAGGTTCACGCTCTACTCTATACTTGACTAATTCTTCATCATAAGCCACTCTCTGGGATTTAATAAGCTAACGTGACTCTTGCTTCGATAATCATGTATACAGGCTATGTATACATATGTATATGTATACAGGCTATGTCATATCGATAAAATCTTGAACACTGCCACGACAAACACTTCAGAGCCTACCTGAACAGGGGGTGGAGAGTCAGCAAGTCAAAACTTTTTAGTTTTATACACACACGTGGTTCACAGATCCCGCCTTCATGTTGCCGGTACATCAAGCCCGAGTGAGGAGGAGAACGAGCTCTGTTTGAACAGACTCTCGGCTGTACTTTGGTGATTAGGATTTGCATCGACTGTTGTTCTCGGAGCAGCGGCTTAATCCTCTAATTAACCTCTTACTGTACAGTCGGGAGAGGACCGAGCCTTATTGCGCTAGCGACAGACCGGACACCTGTTGAGTGCGAAGGCGCGTTTTATGAGCTCTAATTAAGAGCTAATGAGGTGTGGGAACGAGCTGAACAGGATGGGTTGAGTTCACACACCGAATACCTTTTTCTGGAACACCACTGCAGGGGTGGCTCGGTGGTTAAAGGCTCCTTACTGATCAGAAGGTCAGGAGTTCAAGCCCCAGAACTGCCAAGCTACCGATGTTGGGGCCTTGGACAAGGCCATTAACCCTCAACTGCTCAGCTGTATAAGGGCGTCTGCCAAAAATGCCATACATATAAATGAATGAATGCCAAGTTACATTCGAATGCCACCTTAGACTCCATTTCAGTTCTGTTTATATGGTGTAGCTGGGCGGGTTTTCCGTTAATCGTAGGGTCGGCGGTTCGATTCCCGGCCCACGTGACTCCACAAGCCGAAGTGTCCTTGGGCAAGACACCGAACCACGAGTTGCTCCCGATAGCAAGTTAGCGCCGTGCACGGCAGCTCTGCTACCATTGGTGTGTGTGAATGGGCGAATGAGACACCCTGTAATGCGCTTTGGAACCGCTGAAGTTTTAAAAAGCGCTATATAAGTGCAGACCATGTACCATTTATAGCTCTTAACAACAGACAATGTCACAAAGCAGCTTTATAGAAATCCGGATGTAGATGCCTAATGAGCGAGCCAGAGGCGACAGCGGTGAGGAAAATCTCCTTGATCCGACATGAGGAAGAAACCTTGAGAGGAACCAACTCAAAAGGAAAAAAAAAAACCAACAAAACAAAACATTCTCCTCTGTATGACACCGGATAGCGTGATTATGGGCCATTACACTTCCGAAACCGTACACTACGAAGGCAAAAACAGTGCCGAGTGCATTGAAAGAGTCTTCGTCAGGGTCTAAAGTTATCCGCTGGAGAATGGATGAGAATTAAACTATTTTCAGTAAAGTGCAATCTTTAGGATATACAAGTGAGGCCGACTTCCGCCATCTTTAAAGTATCCGTGTCGGTCCATCCCCGGCGATCTTTAGGTTAGCCGTGTCGGTCCATCCCCAGCAGCAGCCAGTGATTCTCCAAAGCAAAGAGTGGAGCATCAGGACGGACCGGGCAGGTCCGGAGGGGGAAGGAGTTAGGGTCAGGAAGCGATATCCCGTTAAGATTACGGTTAGCGAACAGCTGCACTGAGAATTTCGGTTCAGGGGTTCAGTCCCTGGAACAGCTTCTGGTATAAACCCGTCTCTCCGGGATTTCTCCGTCGCAGAGATGAACGCAAATATCAAGCGAACGCCACAATATTCGGAGGAGCTTGCGAGTTTTAAAAACGATAGCAGACTGTGTGCAGATTTGGGCCGAGACGCGTCGCGCGACGTCGTCAGAACGCGCGTTCAGCCGTCTTATATTCGCGCGCATCGGACATGGAGTACAACTAAGAGGGCTCATTTCCCAACAAACATCACGGTGAAAGACCGTGACAACGATTTGTTAACAAATCGGTTTTCCGCAAAAAAACAAACAAACAAACAAACAAACAAAAAGCACCAAACACGCCGCAAATCTTTTTGGCTGCAACGATCACAAAAAATACTCCTGTATGGACTGCTCAACATGTGCTGAGCACAGTGCTTCACAATTACTCTGACCAGACGTTTATAAAAAAAAAAACAAAAAAAAAAAAAAAAAACATTTAATTTAAAAAGACTAACGTTAATCAGTTATAACATTAATCCACAGATTCACAGGGAAAGAAACCATCCACTGTCCCCAATGTAGAAAGGAAGTCACGACTGTTTACATCAAATCCACACACAAAAGTATTCCAAGATACATTTCCCTGTGCGATACTCGCATTGAAGCCGGACGTGTTTTTCAGCTTTGGTGTGGTTTCATTTAGAGGCTCGATTAAAACGACGACGGGTCTGAGCTGGTCCAAACCCGGTTCTAAACTCTAGCGAGGCTCGATTTGGACCCTGAACAGGCCAGACTGTATGAAGTGAAGCCAGTGTGCAGTGCATTTCGGGCTGCGGGAACACCATTCATTTATTTATTTATTTATTTATTTATTTGTAGATGTGAGGAGCAAGCTGAGCCAAAGGACAGAGATGTAGTACTGCAGAAATGTGAGGATGAATGCTCTGGATATTTATACTGACCAAATAAATAAATAAATAAATAAATAAATAAATAAGAGAGAGAGAAACAGTGGATGCATACACAACCAGTTAAACTAGTTATTTACATAAATATTAAGTATTTATAACTTACTGAGTTCTCCGTGCTTGGGTGGTTTGTTAGCTTATTTTTTCTTTCTTTGCTACATTTCTAACCGATGAATGAAAACGGTTTACACAACTTCCATTTTCAGCTGTACACGCCGACCTTTCTTTTCTTCTTCTTCTTCGCTTTTTTAGTTCATTCGCTTATGTGGAACCGACCGGACCGAAGCGCAAACAAACAAACAAACAAACCAACAAAAAAACAGCCATTTTCCTCTGATAACCGATCAACGGGTGTGAACGCACCCTAAAACAAAGCAGATCTGAATTTATTTATTTTTTATTTTTTTAAAAAGCACGTGACCACCGTCTAACTCCAATAAAATTCAACTGAATCTATACACGCGCAGACAAACTGAAATCCAGCTGCACACGCTAGCATACGACATAAACAAACAGGCTAGAAAACCATCATGAAATATTCATCGTGACCTGAACGGCAGCCACATGCTATATTTCAGCCGTGCGTTCCTGACGCTGCGCGGGGGGGGTTGGGGTGGTTTCGAGGGAAATGAGCTCCCGTTATAAAAACTATCACCGATATCAAATTCATCATCGATTTCACCATTTCCTGGAGATCATAAACGGCACGCAGGAATGCACGACTACACCCGGTTTCCACGTCCTCTGAAGATGCAGCCTTTAGGAGTTAAGACGACCAAAATAAAGGTCATCTCTTGAAAAGGAAGAAACTGGAGCGAACTTAGAGCAGCACTGAGATTTAAGGAGTTCACTTCCTGTAACAGCTCCTGCGTATGAGCTATTATTATTACGTCTAAAGCGTACGTTTTTAATGAACACGCAATCCCCTCCACGAGAAATAAAACACGTGCGTGCTGTGCCTCGACGTATACGCCGCTCGATTATCGTGTAGTACGGTAGAGTACGACGCACACGGCTTCTTAGAAAGATATGACGATTCAAATCGAACTTTATTGGGAACATTAACACGCAACATATATTCCATGCAAGCAGAGCGGATAAACACGCTGGAACGACTTTAAGACTAGCGTCGATACGCGACATGCCATGAGGCGTGCCGGGGGAGCAGTGAGACACCGAGCACGAATTTCTTCTGCTGAGAACTGATAAGCAGGTGTGATTTCTTAGTAACAGGGTCATAAAAGAATCGGATTTACGTCAGCGGGTTGGCAGAAACGGAGTAATCGGACACCCGGCTGAAAGTCTGGAAAGTCTGGATCACGCACAGTAGGACGTGTTTACAGTAACAACAGCACGGAAAGACGCAGCGGCGTGTCCGCGCCAGACGGTAAAGAAAGCGCGCTAATCATACTTCTAGTCTTCTGGAAATGTTTCAGACTACGTGAAGCCGATTTTACAGACTTTCCTGGGAAAAGCTGTTTATTTATTTATTTTGCTTTAATTGCACTTTTATATTACGTTCACGGGTAAGTGTAGAGGTGTGTGCAGGACTCCGCCCACTCCTGAAGGAACTGAGACATGCCCCGCCTACTCTCGCAGGGGATTTTGGTTCGTACCCAGCGTTTCACTCGAACGGTGCTAATAAAACACACAAAAATACCCATGTCCTGAACAAATGCTCGTTCTAACTACGGAAAAGACGACTAGTCAACCACTTGTTTGAATTAGTGGTCGATTAGAAGAGATGAATACATCAGTCCGTAACGTTTTTTTTTGTTTGTTTTTTTTTAAGATTGTCGCAGACAAAAATTCTCGATTTTTGCTGTATCTTTTTTCAAAATTTGAGATGCAACTTGTGGAGTTCCATTAATTGGCGCTTGATTTGCACACGGTGATGTTGGTGAACGAGACCTTCTAGCTGTACTCATGCTCGGTGCGCGTGAATCGAAGACGGCTTGGACTGAACGCGCGTTCCGATGGCGACGCGCGACGTGTCTTGGACCGGATCAGCGGGAAATACGCTTTCATTTTGAACGACCGCGAGCTCCTCCGAATATCGTGGAGTTTGCTCGATTTCGCTCTAGCTTCTGTGATAAATCGCAAAATCCTGGAGGGATTGAATAGTTATACAGTTCTACCTATTATACATATATATAGGTTAACAGTTAGCCTATTTCATTTTGCTTTCAGAGTCCGATGAGTCCTCATAAAAACCAATGAGAGACATAGAGATGTCCTTTTCTATTTATTATTTACAACTTGTGCTCTACATGTGCATCCTTGCACTCTGCACATTCACTCGGACATTGCGTCATGTTTATTTGCGGATTTCTGCACAACCGGCAGCATCTGTTCAACTTTATAATAAGTTGAGGAACTGAATTAGGCTTAAAAGGCCAACAAGACCCAGGCGGAAACGACGCGCGACACACATGGTGTAAATATAAAGGGGGTTTACTGTGGATGAAGGGAAGTGGGATCTGGTTGAGGAAAACGTCTGACTGACAGCACTATGCTGGAAAGTTCAGTCCACAGTATTACTGAGGGTACGGACGACACGCGCTCCCCCCTTAGAGGGAAGGGCCGAGTGTGAAACATAACCACCGCCATGCTGAAACGACGTCGGCAGGGTCGCGCTGTTCAGGACCATGCCCATGGATGGAAACCTGCTGGCACAAAGGCAAACAAAACACAGGACGTGAGGCTTTAAGAAAAACAACAAGGAAACGACCAGAAGAATTTTAATTCTACTCAATTTGATTCAATCAGGGGTCAGGGGTCGGGGGTTCTGGTGGGGGGGGTGGCATGGGGTTGTTTTGTTTTAGGTACAGTCTCCGGACCGGCCGAAGGGGAAGCTGATTTTTAAAATAGAGGCTGAAACGAGCACGAGACATGTGAAGTGAGTCACTATACTGAAGGCATGACTCGATGTTGGGCTGGGTGAATAAACAAAACACACACTTGCACACACTCGTGTTGCCATGTAGCTGAAAATCAAACGGGAAGCCTCCCTGCTCCGATCGTGATATTCTTAACGCTGGACGATGACGGCAAGCGAGTGAATTTAGTGTTTATTTATCCAAGGAGGGAACCGGTTACCGTCCGGATTAGTCCCTTCGGGACGACGACAATTAATAAAGCGGCCATATTTCACCTCGTCTTGGATTCGTAGAGTGACGTATGAGAAACGAGCCCCGGGAGAGTCGAATAGAAACGTAACAGGGTCCAAAGTCCAAAGCCTAATATAAACTTTCACTCGGTACACAAACACAAAGCTATTTTCAGTTCCGTTTTGAACAGAACCACATCTCAACACCCGGTTCACACCACAGAGGGCTTTTTCTTCAGACTGCCAAGACAACACATACATAGCTCGCTCCAAAAAATTCTAAGCGAATGTATTTTTTTTTTTTACTTTGAGAAAATGACAAGTTTTCAAATATTATATATATATATATATATATATATATATATATATATATATATATATATATATATATATATATATACATACATACATATACATACATACACACACATACATACATACATACATACATACATACATACACACACACACACACATACATTATATATATATATATATATATATATATATATATATATATATATATATATATATATATATATATATATATATATATATATATATATATATATATATATATATATATACACACATACATACACACACACACATATACATACATAGAAAATAATAATAATAAAACTTACCAAAAGTAGGCTTGGACTTTTGGACCCTACGGGCCAAAAATAACCCGCAGCCTCCAGTGTATTAAGCCTGTCTCGGATAATGTGCTTTTTTTTTTTTTAACGTCCTTTGTATTATAAGGTTCCGTGGGAAAATGTTTACGTCCAGGACAAAGAGAAACGCGGCGAGAGGGAATCTGATTAGTGAGAATAAAGCCTGATTGTCGTGAGGAAGGACGGAGAAAGTCACAGGCTCACTATAGCATCCGAGGATATCTGCCAGTATAATCATACTGGACGAGACATACATTTGCAAATACGAAATAAAAATACAGCAATGTATTCTGATGAAAACTTTCGGAGTGTTTATATGCGTGACTCGCCTGTCGTCTTAACTGACGCCGATGCGCACTTACCCGTTGATCTTTAAATGAATTACTATTACACCCAGACTAGCGTGTTTTACCTCATATGTGTGTCCATAACACAAGTTACAGTCGACTTTGCCGTTAAGGAAACGACTAGAACTACCGCGTGATGTTTGTCGACCGGTGTATACGGTTGTGCCCAAAAGTTTGCATACCCCTTGGGGAATCTGCTAAATCTTAATACTGTTAAAAAAATAAATAAAAAAATAAGAGGGATCATAACAATCCCATACAAGGGGTATACAAACTTTTGGGCACAACTCTAACTTTAGATTTAGATTCGTTACAGGTCACGATTTTTAAAACTGCCAGCTAGGCAAACCCTTTGCAGTCAGTATCACAGTTAGAAACAGGCAACAAATTGGATAAAGTGAGTAGGATGTTCAGCTTATAACCAGGAATTACGAATGATACAAGTCCGACGCGGGCTGCGTGAGGCTGTATGATAAACGGTGCAGCGGAACCGCATCCGACGTCGCGCCGATCCAATCGAGTTAGCGATTGGCACGGTTATGAAAACATGCTGGAGGACCCTACTCGAAGAGGATAACTGGGTAGTCTGAGCTTCACTGACGCGACTGATGCTTTTGTTTATTGTGTTAACTTGAAAGAGATAGAGTACCGTCCCGTTTCATTTGCACAAGTTAACCGCGTCGTGCGACTCGCCCGAAGACGTGAAGAAAGTCACAGCAAGCAAGAAAGTATCCGGTCTGTAGGAACATCTAGAACTTACACGCTACAAAATGGCAGATTATTTACATGACCCAGTCACGGAGGTGAGCGGATTGTGTCTTTGTGCTGGGTTATTTTAGATTACGCTAAACACAACAGAGACGCTGGGGTAGTATTAGAGCCCAGAATCCGACCAGCCAATCATGTGGCAGAAGTGCAATGCATGAAAGTATGCGCAAGAGCTTCAGTCACCAAAACTGACCGGTTGATGTTATTTTGAATCTTCATCTGTACAGTTTGGGTGAGTGTGTACCCATGATCGCCTCAGATCCCTGTTCTCGGCTGACGGGAGCGGAACCCGGTGTGGTCTTCTGCTCTTGTAGCTCATCCACCTCAAGATCGGATGTTTTGCGCATGCCGAGATGCTTTTCTGCTCACCGCGGTTGTAACGACTGATTACATGAGTTACCGTCGCCTTCCTGTCAACTTGAACCAATCTGGCCATCCCCCCTCATCGACAGGATGTTTTCTGCCTGCAGACCTGTCGCTCGCTGGATGTTTTTTGTTCTTCGTCCGATAAACTTTAACCAGCTAAATACAAAGCTGTGGCTAGTTTTAACAGTTAAAATAATGACACCCACAAGCTCACCGCTACCTGCGTGTCTACAACTAAGGGACGGCGATGGAGATATTCCGCAAAAGACTCCACGCTGATGAAAATGTGATTTTTAAGTTCTGTACTAAAATTCATTCGCGTACTCGTGTTGCTAAATCCCCAAACGTATATTTGATTGACTTTTACTGGGTTAAATGTAAGATTATCTTGCAAGTGCTCACAAAACTTTACTTGAACTTGATTGCATACTTCAAAAAACATGCCCCCCCCCCCATCCTGTTTTGCGTCAGCTTTAAGACCCAAGGCTACTGTATTACGGTAGGTTTGCAAAGATGGACGCCGCGTCCCGGTTCGCCTACTTACGCTACACGCTAAAAGCGTGTACTCTCTTTGTGAAGGAAGAGAGTACACATTTTTGAGCGTGGAGCAAAGGATACTATTGAGGACGGATGGGGGGAGGATTGAGACACGGCGGTAAAGTTTTAAAGTGTTTCAGGAAAGGTTTCTGTTAGGTTCTGCCAGTCCAGTCGTTATGGAAGTGCATGTGTTCGCTCGAGTGTTTCTTCTAGTTGGAACCGTTAAAGATCTTAGAGTCCATTAAGTAGTAATGATCATGTTTAGATGATGCGTACGTTTTAGTGTGTTGAGATTTAGATAGTTCGTTTACCTCGAGTTCGACCAAAAATCTACTTACTTATAAAACTTTTCTTTTGTTTACAGAAGGAAAGAAAGAAAAGGAGTTAAATTCACTTACTTTTTGGAATGAGGATTATCCTTGGTGCCATGTAAACCTTACTTCAAACGTGCTTAGTTAAACTTACTTCGATTGTAGGATTATTTCACCACAATGTTCTTGAGATGGAAAGAAATTTCACTCCAACTAGCAGCAGCAGCAAGACCTATCGTCTAACTAGGTCATCCTGACATGTTTATCCTGCCGGTTTCACTCCGATTCACATCTCTGGACCCCGGCATCAGACTCGTGATGCTGCGAGCGCGAGTCTCACCTTCTCACAGAGATAAAATGCCCGGTCCTCCCGTCGCCAGGTGGACGGACAGAGGACGACGCTCGACGGCGGAGAAAAGTCTTCGTCGGAACGTTTACTCGCGTAAATAATCACGTGTAGTCACGAAGAATCTCTACTGACTATAGTGAAGTATCGCCTTGTCTAATTACGTGCTGATTGCGTGGAGAAATAATGTGATCACATATATATTTAGAGTTGCGATATGTTTTAAGAATTGAATTATTCGAACATGCACGGTACAGCATGTTTTGTCTGACGGGTGTAATGGGCACATGGACGTGTACCCTGCTGAATGTAATGCAAAACAAAATAAAGAAAGCAACATCAATGAAAGATTGCATCAGTTCTGTCCTTTCTAAGCTTACGCGTTCATTTTTGACTGTGCGGCAAGCTGATCGTAAGGATTCTTTTCAACGACGACGACGACGAGGACAAAAAAAAAAAGGTTCGAACGTAAATGGAAGACGAACGCAGTAAGATTATACGGAGACCTCCATTAATATTGGCACGCTTGGTAAATATGAGCAGAGAAGGCTGTGAAAAATTCTCTCATGGATAGCGAACAAAACAGGATTATCCAAAAAAATATCTTTGTAAAATATAGGTGTGTAGTCAATATTTTGCCAAGATGACAGCTCTGAGTCTTCTCCTATAACGCTGATGAGGTTGGAGAATACATGGCGAGGGATCTGAGAGCGTTCCTCCGTACAGAATCTCTCCAGATCCTTCACATTTCGAGGTCCACGCTGGTGGAGTCTCCTCTTCAGTTCTCCCCACAGGTTTTCTATGGGGTTCAGGTCAGGGGACTGGGATGGTCAGGGCAGGACCTTGATTTTGTGGTCAGTAAACCATTTTTGTGTTGATTTTGATGATGTTTTGGATCATTGTCCTGCTGGAAGATCCAACCACGGCCCATTTGAAGCTTTCTGGCAGAGACAGTCAGGTTTTCATTTAATATCTGTTGATATTTGATAGAGTCCATGATGCCATGTATCCTAACAAAATGTCCAGGTCCTCTGGCAGAAAAACAGCCCAAAACATTAAAGATCCTCCTCCATGTTTAACCGTGGACATGAGGTACTTTTCCATACGGCTACCTCTCTGTGTACCAAAACCACCTCTGTGTTTATTACCAAAAAGCTCTATTTCGGTTTCACCTGACCGTAGACCCCGATCCCATTTGAAGTTCCAGTAGTGTCGGCAAACTGAACACGCTCGAGTTTGTTTATGGACGAGAGTAGAGGCTTCCGAACAGCTTGTAGTGATGTAGGAGACTACAGATTGTAGTTTTAGAGATTTTCTGACCCCAAGACGCGACTAAATTCTTCTTCTAAAGAAATCCTTGGCTGGGACATAATGCACTTTTTAATGATGATGTCATGATACCACGTTTTCTTCACTGAAACCATGCATATGAGCTGATATCGGTAACCATTTCTTTTTCTTCGAAAACTACTACGCTTTTATAAAGACTTCGAAAGTCTTAACTCGGTGAGAAAACCCTTCATTAGAATTTCCTTGCTCGCTACATCACTCTGTGCTGTTCGCATTTGGCAGTGATCCAAACGGGAAGCGGCACGGCAAAAGGCTTGTGCTCTTTCGCAAACACCTATGGAGAGGCAGCAGCGATGCTATGAATAGAGAACAATAAAGGACGTTACATGAAGGCGGAGATAAGGATGACGGAAACCCTCTGAATGGGACGGCATCTGGCCAGACCGATTCTCTGCGGAGTCACTGTTGCGATTTATACAGCGTGGAATCGGAGGCGGCTGCGGAGATAGCGGGTAAACAATGCCTGCAGTGAAACGGCCAAAGCAAGGCGGGATGAAATCTAATACAGGCCTCGGTTTTTAATCTTGGTTTGCAGTCATCTGATAGATCGGGTGGGTTTGAAGCAGGTAAACAAACGGCCAATGAAATGACACGGCACGCCATTCTGTACGCTTGTGCTTGTGGACAGGGCTTGGCGAAGTAAAAGAACCCCCCCCCCCCCCCCCCGATATAGACATTGTACATCTTTAGAGGTTATGAAAGTGTATTATTGCCACTTGATTCACCCATGAAAGCAAACTGCAATTTTCACAACATCTGAGGTTTAATGCACTGCATAGGGTGAGAGACCACAGTTAGCAAAGCTTACCACCGAAATCTGATCAGATCTACCTTAAAAGCTGCGACAGTAAATACTGTTCATTCCTTACATGTAAAAACAGCCTGGGAGATACGTAGAACATGATTAAAAATACAAACAACGACGATGGGCTTACTCGTGGCCAATTCCACCGCTTCACACACGTAATCCTAACCCTTAATAGATATTTATTTATTTATAAATACGCCCATTCGTGGCTGTGCACAATACACGTCATGGGATCGGCTCTAACGCTCGGCGGCGACGTTTTCTTTCGTGTTGCTCCGGATACCGCGCGTGGACGTCTCACCGTGACAAACAAGGAAACGGTCTGACGTCACCGTCCTTATTTACCGTAGAGCAGGCTGAATCCCTAAACGGCTTTCGACTCTGTACTAATCACGGCAGGATATCAGGACTTCCACGACGACTCCTAGCGCACTACATGGCCGATAAGGAAGCCATAAAGTTGATATGATCTGCATTTACGGTTTATTTCCAGTACGGTTCTCAGAGTTTTTAACAATTCGGTGCCATTGTTAGGTGGAAAACAGTCGACCAATACACCGGGTCAAAATACATATCAGTCTCTGAGAGGATGATTATCACTAGGGTTGGTACGGTGTTTAAGATCAGTCATGGTGTTGCTGACCTCACCGCCGACTAAATGTCCTCTTATAAAGACGACGTGATAAAGATCACTTCCACAAGAATACCTGTTGGTAACGAGCACAAGTATAACCGATAGTCATGTTGAGATCATGTGACCGCATGATCACGAGCAACCTGCACAGCCCTTATAATCAAAGTCAAAACTATCAGTTTGGTTTAACATGGATATAGCAGGCATGGGATTTTTTACTGTGAAGAGAGATCAAACGTTCACTGATGCTCAAGAAGGCAACACGCTACATTAAGAGCCGGGGGGGGGGTGTAAACTTTTGAACTGTGTAAATTGTACATCGTCTTCTGGGAAACGTGTAAATATCTTCTTATGTAGGTTTCTGAAGGGTAGTACTAAATGAATAGATATCATCTTTAAAACAAAATAATTATTTACACAGATCATCCTGTTCAAAAGTTTACACCCCCCTGGCTCTTAATGTATCGTGTTGCCTTCTTGATCATCAGTGAATGTTTGCAGCTTTTGTAACAGTCGTGTACGAGTCCCTCGGTCGCCCTCGGCGTGAAAAGACGGATCTCAACGTCATATGGACGCTGTTAGAAAGGACTCAAATATGCAGAAGAATGTGAGACGCATCTGTACAGTCGGTAACTGTGCACTACTTACCTGGTGAGTGTACCTAATAAGAGTATTCGTTTATATTTTACAAACGTTTGTGTTTGCAGCTCTAGATTATTTTAATCCTATTTCAATAACCCCATTCAGCATTTCATTAGTTTCGCCGCTGCTGTAATACTGATGCTTCCCTGCTTGTGATTTAGTTTTGTTTTTTGTTTTTTTAAAACGCAATCATCGGTTGGATTAAAGGAAGACGGGAAAACGAGCGTTTCCAACGCTTCGGGTCTAAGAAGAACAGGGGGGGGGCGTGATGACGTGAGTAATATTACCAGCTCAACAGTCAGGAACAGCTTCAGAGGAACCACGCGGCATAACTGCTCTGAACGTGCCGTTTCCGTTGCTAGCGTGTCGCGCACGTGCACGTGCACGTGAAGGGAAGGCGGGCGGTCTGCATTTCGGACGACGTCGCGCCGGCCGAGGAAGTCGTCAGAACGTTAGATGAAATTAGCTTTCGGTTCGAACACTTACATTTTTTTTTTGGTAAATAAATACCGCGCAGGGAAACTAAACGTGTAAACTACGGCCGGGCGACGGGACGGAAAATACATCGCATCGCGATACCCGAGGACGTTTCTACGACACAGCGTGCACGTCGCGGTGTATAATCCAGCTAACGGTCTGTCTGCAGAACAGTAGACTGAACTAAACCTTACACTGAATTTGATGATACTTTAACGCCTACAAAAGACAAAGAAGATTAAGTCGAAAAAACAAACAAACAAACAAACAAACAAACAAACAAACATCATCAAATCAACAGCATCCATTCGGTACTATTTTAATTTATAATTATTCAAAATGTAAAAAATAATAATAACAATAAAAATACACGACCATACCAACGATATCTCAGCAAAGTGTATCTTGTAAGAATTCATCACGATATCGACACTATATTGATATATCGCCCAGCTCTACAGAAATCTCGAGTAAAGCGTCAGCACAACCGCTCCTCCAGTCTTAATCGCGTTCTCCTTATCGCCACCATCGACATCATTTGGAAACTCGTCGGCACGTTTTAGGTCAAAACCGTCAACCCCCCCCCCCCCCCCCTTCGGCATGTTTAACGTATACTTATCTAAAAGCTAGCCGAGTTCAATTTATTCAACTCGGAAGAACGTGACACATTCTCCGTTTACCTTGACGGGACGCGAGGGAGACGGAGGAAGTGGGCGGAGCTTCCGGGTGGCGTCAGGTCATCTCGAAGAGTTCAGAAGCCTTGCTCGAAAGATCGTATCTCGATCGGCTCGCCTCCCGTTTTATCCTGAACGGTAGGAGGTGACGCTGTGGTTTTTTCTGAGTGATAACGTCTGCGAATATAACGGAATCTGAGGAGACGTCACTGGATATCGAAATCGTTAAATCGCTCGATCCGACTGCGGTTCAGCGGACAGCTTTGGCCTCCACGACTGTTTGTTTGGAGCCACGAGTAACGCTCTCTCCCCTGCACCATCTGCTCTGTGGGTAAAGCACGGATTAGAGCTGCTGTTCCTCAGATAAACACACACGCGGCGCTCGGTCCCTCGCGTAATTGACCCAGCGCTCTCGTGTACCAACGCTTAATTGATTGTTGCAATAAAAAAAAAATAAAAAAATGAAACATTGTCCTATGAGGCAGCTTTTAATTCTCTGACCTGACAGCTCATTGTCAGGTCAAGACAGTCCTAGGGGTTATTTCCCACAGGTTTAAGAGATCCTAAAGGATTAAGAGATTTTCCCTAATCGGTTTTAATAATTACAAGATGGAGGCTGTTTATTGTTTGTGTTGTGCCACTTGTCCAAAATAAATAAATAAATAAATAAATAAATAAATAAAGACCCTGGTGCTTAAATGTCCAGAACCGCTGAGAACAGAGCGGCAAATCCGATACTAATCGATTTTAAAACACGGTTGAGAGGTTCTGAAACCAAAAAGTTGGTCCATTATACACATGCAGCATGGAGTATTGTGATCGCAAAACAATCGAGACACGTCTTCTGAAGAAAATTTTTAAAAAAGAAGTAAATAATTAAATAGAGAGTGCGGTGTGTATGACTGGATGTTTCAGTTTCCGTTCATCATCGGTGTTAATACACGCGGGTAAAGCTCATTGGATTCGAATACCTATTTCAAACCGGATTCGTACGTTGCCCGTCGAAAGTATTGGAACGGCAAGGCCGATCGTTTGTTTTTGCCGTAAGGCGGACATTCGGGTTCGAGGTTAAGAGACGAAGACGAGATCAGAAGTCCGGCTTTCGTTTCCTCGTGTTTACATCTAGACGTGTTCGACAACTTAGAACCTGCCACCTTTTGTGTTATGAGTGTACCGGTAGTGGCCTCGATAAATATTGGGAACGATCAAAAAATAAATAAATAAAAATACTGCTCCAGAACGTCAGGCCTTCGGCCAAACGGAGATTTCGCACGGAAACCGCGCTCCCTGATGAGACGTGCTCAGATGCAGCTGTGTTCTTGTGCTTTTGCTCCGAGACCCACGTGGGATTTGCGACTAGCTACCGAGCCGAGCTCAGTCTGCCTGTTTGTCTTCCGCGGACTCTACCGAGGATTCAGCTTCAAGAAGCTCAGCTCCAAAACACGACTTGTGCTGTTGCATGGCTTTTTAGACTAAAGTAGACGGAAAATCTTCGTTTTATGGTGGATGACTGATATTAAGGTAACAGAAACATGCACTTGGTCAGGATTACTGAGCAATATGATCACATGACGATTAGAACATCGACACGGTGATAAAACAGTATGTCAGTCTCGAGATGCTGTGGGTATCATGATATCCTGTGTTAGAAAAGAACAATTACAAGACCTACATGCAGTATACCTGCGCGATACAGATCGATAATCGTAGAAATGTCATGTATCGACATATCGTGATATGATTCGTTTTGTCGTATCGCCCCGCCCGTACTTCACTCATCTGTCGTCTGGATACAGATATCGTACCAAACGAGAACAAACCCCTCCCCCCGAGTCGTTTAACTAACGAATAGTGCGAATAGTACCTACCGTTACAGTTATTACGTTACTATGTATTTTATTAAGTACAGATACAGCGGCATTGTCTAAAATATAAAGGATATCAAGAATACAGAGATCTGATCCTTTTTCACAGTAAGGAAACGTGCCGTAGATTAAAATACCGCGCACACGTGGAAATTTACAAGATATATAACTTTTGCTCCTTATGTAACCTCCTTGCGCTTGGAGCCGACGTTCACACGGCACCCGATTAATGAGCGTACACCGGAGAGATCGTCTAGTGGGACTTATTAAAGACCTGTTAACCGTTTAGTACCCACACGCCATTATGTAATACAGCGCTGATCTCTTTCATGCATTTTTAAATACACAGTCATAAACAAACATGATGAGGAGGAGTATAGATTACGTCTGGACGCATGTGTAGGCTGTGCTTTTTATTTCATATAGTGACTTGGATGCAGGGCTGTGTGATATAGCGATGCAGAGATGAGAGATGTTTTCTATATCGTCTATAGCGGAAATGTCGCGAAAGCCACTTTACGTCACGGACGAAAACAAACATTCTATTCGCTTGTATTTGTCTAGCGCTTTTAGCAACGGACGTGGTCACCAGGCAGCTTTCCAGAAATCCGGGTATAAATTTTAAAAGTGATAAATCTATCCCAGGCGAGCATGGAGGAGCGTGACGCACAGAGCGAGACTCCCCACAACACTCTGACACAGAACAGGAAGTACTTCATCTGGATTCCTGAATAGAGTGTCCTAATATTTACTTCTTTTTTTTTATTATTATTATTATAATACATATTAGTCTTCATATTGTTCCCATTTTGACCGTGTTATGTTTCTCTTGTTCTCATTTGTAATAGTTCTGTTCAATGTCACTTCCTAATAAAAGGAGAAAAAGGAGGTATAAAAATAAATAAATAAATAAATAGTTCCCTTGATTAAATAATCCATAAAGCAGTTAGGAAATCATGCAGTCATTTTGTATAGCATATCGGTTTTAGCACAAATCATTCCAAGATATGAAATTATCCATATCGTGAGATCAGACTTTTGTCCGCAACGTCCAGCCCTACTTGGTTGTAACGCAGCACCATTTTTGTATTTTGGCCTGGAGAGTGGAAAATAAGTTATGTAAGCTCAGTCATTTTCCCATCGTGCATTTCCTCGTGGAGGACATTCGCAATCATAACAGTGTTTTCAGCGGTCGTGCCTAGATATACGTGGAGAAAGGGAGTGCGTGTGAACTAACTGTTATTTAAAAACAGAACACGGATAGATCCAGTTTCTCGAGGAATGACTCGGAAGGGGAAAAAAAAACGGGAGCTTCTCGCTGTATTCTTTTGAGACGATTTCTAGGCTATACTCTTTTCATGCCAATGTTCCGGGCATACAGGAATTAAAGGTGCGATATGTAAGATTAGTGGGGTAGTTTTCAAGATTAGGTCTCCAACAGCCCTGCTGAAAAAACAAAAACACAACAGAAACCATCACAGACATTTTAATGGTTTCTTCGACAAATACCATTACAAACCATCAGCTAACCATTAAAACCATTACCATAATTGGTCCTTAGTGGTATGTACTCGACATGTCACCGATAGAGACAACAAATTACCAGTAGAGATCCACAGAGATCATTACAGTTTCCATTAAAACCATTAAACATTCTATGAAGGTTTCTATTGGGGGGGGGGGTTTCCCCCCAGCAAGGAGTTAGGTGGATTGGACCGCCCATGTTCACGAAGCCCCGCCCCCAGGATCTACAATGACTGACAGGACGCGCGAACAAACCTTCTGGACCGGAAGTCCGTTTTCCAAACAGGTTTTTGTTGAGTTTTTTTCCCCCCAGTGTCTTAATACACTTTTGCTAAGGCTACAGCACAATCTATTGTTTTATTTATCTATCATGTTCTACATATCTTCCAGGTTATTTATACAAGTAATGAATTTTTTTTTTTAATCGACTATTGCACCTTTAAATAAGCAATGATCTGGCAACATCAGGAAATCGCCCCGTTGTATAAACGACAAACAAGCTGGATTGTTTTTAAAAGACGGTTCCAGAGAACCAGGAGGATTAGAAAGCATCTAGTATGAAAACACACACACACACACACACACACACACACACACACACACACACAGTCACTCAGTCAGCGGCTGAAACACACCGACACTGCAGAATCAGTGTACCGCTACCTGCTTTGGCAGGGTTGCCAGATTGGAGCGACCATTTTAATCATACCCCATTTATATGAGGCTTAAATTCCTCCCAGTTCACCAGGAAGAGATCACCTACTAGCCCTTCACCTAAACAGAAATGTTCCCAGAAATCCCATTTCATCCATTCAATATCAATGTGATCTGAAAGTAATCTTTTTTTACATTATTACTATTCATTTCAAAAATATGCAATCTGGCAACACCTGTTTAAAGCCGCTCGTGACAGTAGGGTCTGTAATTCCGCAGCTGCGCGTGAGCTCCCGAGCTGCCTAATGCCATGGCAACCCGAGTGCCTTTCTATAACCACCATAGACAGGTGTGTGGTTTTCTCCTATTTAATTATCACACGAACTATAAGCCGCTCACAATATAATATATAAACAAAAACCAGTACAATCACAACAAACCCAGCTTTTCTTAATACACTCCCATTCCGAGTGAATTTTGATAGTCCAGGATTAAAACGGTTGTTTGGTGTTTTTTTTGTGTATTATAGCATGTTGTTTGTGTGAAGGTGTTTGGTGCGAGAAAGAGAGAGAGAGAAAGAAGTGAAAAAAAACGCTTTACTTACTCCAGTGAGGTGTTATTTCCCCCAACTTGTCACGGTCGCCGCATTGCTCAAACTGTTAACACCATTATGATTTGAACAGCGTGCGTGCACGCGCCCGGGTTTTTCGATTTTACAGTTCAAGCGACGGTTACAACTGAAAAATGAAACGGTGAGTAAGATGAGGAAAAGTCAGCAGGAACACACACGGAGGGTGATAACGAGAGAGTGTGTATGACCCAGGTTCGGCTTTTTTCGAATAGGACAGGATAGTCTCTCTCTCTCTACGCCCTCACCTTTCCATAGGAGCAAGCAGCAGCGCCCTCTACCGACCTGTCCTCGTGTTTATATTGTGTAGTACACAACTTTCCCAACTCTTGTCCTGCACACTGTAGTCTTTCTTTTCCCTGCTTTAACTCTAACACACATCAACTAGCTGATTAGTTGAATCACCAAGAAATAACTCAGTCCAGATCGTGCAGTTATACTAAAATAATGCACGGCAGGGTGGTGTGATGTGGCACAACACGAAGACGAGTGCCGTAACTACACTAATACAAAGTTGGTTTTGTTGTGTGTGTGTTATTCCTTTTATACAACAGCAGTTTGTACCCTGTGATGGATTGGCACCCCGTCCAGGGTGAACCCCACCTTGTGCCCGATGCTCCCCTGGGATAGGCTCCAGGTTCCCCTTCGACCTTGTAGGATAAGCGGTATAGAAAATAGATGGAGGGATACCACAGCAATTTGCCGACAATTAAATGGTTTCATTTCATTTTGGATTTATAGTTCTGCCAACTGCCAATTACAGGGTTAGTCTAAAAGCTGACTATATAGGTATCCTATAGCCTAAGTGTGATAATGCCTTGAATTAACTTTGTTTGAGGTTATCTCATTATTAATGTTGTTCTGTCCCAACAAAATCTATAGTCAAGAGCAGCTAATGATGAAACTGATGACAACAAGCCATTTCAAGACATGGCCTTTCCCAATACATTTACAGTTCTAAAATGAAAAGTTCAACTTTGTCTGTGCAAAGCCTGACTAGGCTCATAGGCCCTGTCCAGGAGTCTGTGGATATGCCCGAAAGTAGGAATAAGGTGAATCTATTTGGTGATGGACGAACAGGTTGGTTCTGATAAGAAAAACACTGGAACATTAATGTCAGATGCGGTATATGCAGTGGACAAGAAAGATGGTGCTCCAGGTCTCCTTGGTATATTGTCCCAAACCACATGGTATCAAAATGGTTTCTGATGCCTCCTTTATGCCATCTGCTGACATGCCACATCCTGATGCCTGAATCCTGAGTCAGAGTCAGGAGTCACAGTGTTGCTCCAGGAATGGGTGGAGCAACAATGACTCACCAAGCTTCTTTAGAAGCTCTGCGATGGAGATTAGCGATAGCAAACAAGGTGTACTGTTCATGTGCACACAGTTTTAAACATCAAGGATGTGCACCGAGTCCGGAACTTAGTATTTACTGCAACCTGCTTAGCAGACGTGGAAAGTTGTAAGGAGTGAAGCTACACAGAGTTCTTTCCTTTCCTCTTCCCTTTTCTGTAGCAGTGATTTGTGCGACATATATTTTCTCCATTCAAAATTCTCTCTTCTATCTATTCAGAGTTTTAATTAAAATGGGATCTCCGGGTAGTAAGGGACAATGTTTCGGTCCGATTAGCGAAATGGAGAAAGGTTTTGGGTGACATCGATCAGAATCAGGTTAGATTACGGTACGAACTGACTAAAGGGAAATTTCCAGAGAGCGGCACCCTGACTGTGATGAGACTAGAAGAGTGCAGGAAAGTTTTAGAAGTGAAGAATACTTGAGGTGGGGTTAAATGGGCAGTGTTTAAAAAGGAAAGGAATAAAAAAGCAGGAGGAAAAGACAGGCATTTATTATGAATGTTGATGCTGTGGTGAGTCTGTCTTTGTATTTGTAGATGCCTGGATCTCCTCCCAATCCACTTAACGCCACAGCTCAAGAGGGCCAACAGCTTGACCCGGCTCAGTTTGTCTCTCAACGACCTGTTCAACCCTCTTCACTACTCGAAGAATGCCCGCAGGGCGCCGTAGGAGGACTGTCTGAACGTTCAACACAACACGTTTCTGAAACCATCAAGCCAAGAGCATGAGCATGTATTCTAGCTGAAGGTAAATCGTTGACTGTGTTTACGGATAGTAATTATATATTTAGACCACTGCACGATACCGGTGGGGGGTGGGGGGTGGGGGGTGGGGGTGTTTCTTAATTCATCAGGCAAGCCCATTGCACACAAAGTTTTAATCATGAACGTTTAGATGCTGTTCTGCTTCCCAAATCTATTTCAACCATTCTGCAGAGTGCGCACCCTGATCCACCCTTTCAACATCTAATGATGGATTTCCTTGAACTCACCCCTGCCCACTGATATAGCTGTTGTCTAGTAATTGTTGACATGCTTTTAAAATACCCTGAAGGTTTTCCTTGGAAGAAAACAAGATTCACTCACCACTGATGGCTAAACACCTGGTCGGAGAAGTGATCCCTCAAAACTTTCATCAGACAGTGGAAGCCTGTTTATAAATAAAGTGATCAGATATTTGTCTGAACAAGCTAAATTTTGATTTGCAACAGCACTGTGCTCATTACCCTCAAAGAGCCGTGGAAAGATTGAACCGAACTACCAAAAGGTACACAGGTCTCGATTGGGTTCAATCGCTACCATTTAGCGAATTCAATTATCCATGACAGAACGATCAGAAAAAGACTGAACAAGTGTGGTTTTTCATGGAAAGTTAGCTAGGAAAAAGCTCCTTCTCTCCAAAAAGAATATATCGGCACAAACACCTCATAGCAACTGGGAAGCATGGTGGTGGAGGGGTGATGATTTGGTGCTTGTTGAAATGTTCGTTTACTTTTTCAGAAAAATGACTACATATTAATTTATTTATTTATTTATTTATTTTTTGTGGTCACCTGAGGTTATTTGCTTGTTTAAATAAATTGTTGAGGACCACACAATTGTAATTTAGGCCCTGATAAATAAAAACATAGAATTGAAGGAGGGTGTTGTTTCTTTTTCTCATTACTATATGTGGAATGCAAAGAGGGTCATATTTTGCCCAAACCAGAGGAAGTCAGATGAACATCTAAGGAATTCCATGCCTCACTCACTTAACATAAAGTTCCGGATGCCACCATTAGAAAACGATTGTGCAAAAATGGTATTGTTGGGAGAGTTGCAAGAAGAAAACCAAGGGGAACGTAAAGGCGTGTCTCCCATTTGCCAAAAACACAAACAAGATAATGTTCTGTGGATTGATAAGATGAAGGTGAAACTTTTTGGAATACATGGAACAGCATTCCACTATAAGAGAATCATACCAAATGTCAAACATGGTGGAGGTAGCGTGATGGTGTGGGGATGCTGTGCTACTTCAAAGCCAGGGAGAATTGCCATAACGGACAGAACTATGAATTCTTCTCTCTACCAAAATGTCGGCGTGGCCTAGTCAAAGTGGCTGAATTAAAGCAATTTTGCAAATATGAGTGAACCAAAATCCCTCCACGGCGGACTGATATCCGGTTATCAGAAGCATTTGGCTGCAGTTGTTGCTGCTAAAAGCACAAGCACAGGCAGTTATTAAGTTTAAGGGGACAATTACGATATGATATTATGATATGATCATTTAAAAAAACTGTGTTTTGTGTTTCCTCATGTTCTCCTTATCTTATATTACATTTTGCGTGAGGAACTGAAATCATTTAGTTTGACAAATATGCACAAAATAAAGGAAGCCAGGAAGAAGAAAACTGGTCAAATGGGGAATCGAAGATTGTTAAATTACACAAAGTAACCACACAATGGCAGTAGTTCCCAAGTAAAGGATAGAAATCACACACAGACTGTAATGATCTTTTTTTTTTTGCATACAGAAGTGTGACATGGCAGATATTGCAGAAAAAGTAATACACATGAACTAATAAAAGAGTGTAAAATATTTGTGCATATATCTATGGGTTTAGATTCATTTCTAAATAAGTCGACTGTAAATAAAATAATAATAATAATAATAATAATAATAATAATAATAAAAAGTAAATTATCAAAAGTCAAGGAAAACAACAACAGCTGATGACAGAAAAATTGTGGGATCTGTGAAGAAAAACTCAAAAACAACAGTCAGTGACATGAAAAACGACCTCCAGAGGGCAGGGGTGAAGGTGTCACAATCCACCATACAAAGAAGACTTTGAGAGCAGAATTATAGAGGCCACACCACAAGATGCAGTCCACTCATCAGCAGGAAGAATCAGAAAGCGAGATTGGAATTCCCAAAGAAATACAGAGACGAGCCGCAAAAGTTCTGGAACCGAGATGAACCTCTACCTAAGAGATGGAAAAATGTGGAGAAAGAAAGGATCTGCTCATGATCCGAAACGTACAACTCATCTGTGAAACATGGTGGAGGTAGTGCCATGGCTTGGGATCGCGTGGCTGCTTCTGGAACATTCTCACTCATCTTTATTGACGATGTAACTCATGAGGGTAGCAGGAAGATTAATTCAAAAGTCTACAGAAACAAGCTGTTTACCAATTTACAGAGAAATGCATTCAATATTATTGGATGAACTTCATCATGCAGCAAGACAATGATCTAAAACTCACTGACGACTCAACACAGGACTTTATAAGGGGGGAAAAGTGGAAGGTTTTAGACTGGCCAAGTCAATCATCAGACTTTAAGCCAAATGAGCAGCATTTCCCCTCCTGAAGAGGAGACTGAAAGGCAACCCCCCCGCACAAAAAAGAAAAAACAAAACAACACTGAAAGAGGCTGCAGTAAAAGCCTGGAATAGCGTAATAAAAGAAAAAAAAACACAACAGTTTGGTGATGTCAATGAGTCGCACTTGATACAGTTATTCCAAGCGAGGGACATGGAACCAAATATTAAACGTTATTTACTTTAATATACTTTGTCTGTATGTTCCTATACTTTTGCTCACCTAAACATAGGGTGGACTGTACCATAAGGTTCTATGTTTTATGTTGTTGAACACATCTAGATGTAAATAAAAGCTGAAATCCTAACCTCTCGTCTCATTCCCATCTTTTCATCTCAACCACAAATGTCCTTGGAGTACAGCCCAAACAAATGAATCGGCCTTGCTGTTCCAATCGTTTCCGGGGAGACTGTAAAAAGGGCTGTAATTCCTACACCATTGACCCAGTTTGGATTTAATTTGGATATCCTCAAATTAAAACTCCAGTAGTACATACTGTGCGCTCTTTATTATTATTATTATTATTCTCACATGAAAATGGAGTTAACAGCTGTAAGGGATTTAGAACTTTATTACCTCATTTATCTATTAGAACAAGTGGGATAAAAGCTATAGATATCTTTATTATGGATATTATCTATAAAAGTAGGTCTTTGTAGGTCCAAAACTTCTTTTGTTTTGTTTCACCTCAACATAATAAAATACATATTAGATTTTTATACTACAAAACATAGTGAAGAGCCGAGGAGATTATTATTAGTAGTAGTAGTAGTAGTATTAGTATTATTATTATCAGTAGGAGTAGTAGTATTAACAGGTAATATTTAACTTTGAACTTTGTTTTCATTCGACGTCAAAGTATAGGTTACCATAGTAACCAGGATAATGAGGCCTATTGTTGTTCCCTAGCAAGTTCTCTCAGAAACCCTTGACCCTGCTGTGTTTATCCCTGACCAATGTCAAACTCTTTACACTGTTTACTTTTACATCTGTTGACATGTTGTTTGTACATGACAGCACGGTGTGGTATATATTTTGCTTTGCGTTTTAAAAATAAACCGATAGACAAACGCCATTGTATTTATATTACAGAGTGTACGGTACCGAAACTATAACGCGATCAACACGGATTGTTGGTTTTACTCACGTGGTTGTGTGACGTCACAAGGGAAAACGGAAGAGGATATCGTGCTCCTGTGGGTGAGGAAATAAACAAAACGTTGTTTTTTATTAAATTTATACACACCGCGTTTGTTTTTGTGCTCGCTCGCGGTGTTTGTGTGCGTGTGCGATCCGATCGGGATTAGTGGGTGTTTATTCGGTCATCTTGGGGTTAGATTAGTGTCTGATTATCTTGTCGGAACGACGTGCACTCGGTCCTTCACGACATATGAATGGTCGCTGGTAAAGTAAATACAAATAAAACCCAAACTAAACTTGTGGTATGGTCGGGTGTGCTTCGATGGTGTTTATAAATAGTTGTATTTCACACGCAGGAGGGGAAAAAAAAAATAATTAAAGTTTGAATATGTATGTTTATATGTTTTGAAGATAAACACACGCACTAATGTTCAGCTTTCGTTTTTGTGAATATTTTGAGAATGAATCGAAAGCTACACATCGACTGACATGAGGTGTGTTTTCATAATCAGGTATGTTTGTGTATAAATGATCAAATAAATAAATAAGTAAATAAATGAATAAAACACGCGCGCGCACCATGTCGAAGTTTTTTTCTTTTTCTTGGTTGTGTTGGGAATTTCCCACCGCCGTGACGTCACACTGTCACCCAATCCACCAGCTCAGGCTTTGAATCATTATGTTCAGTTTGTGTGTCTGAAGCACAGTAAGTTCTGATCTGCTCACGTTATTGAGCTAAGCCGAAAGAGAGAGGAAGGAAGTGTGGTGAAAAGACATCAAGGAACTACGTGAAGCATGTGAGCAAGCATTTAAAAAATAAATAAATAAATAAATAAATAAAAAAAATCTGTTTCTCTTTCAGGTTCCTCTGAAGAAGAACATCATGCAGAGTACGGCGAACTACCTGTGGCTGATCTCAGACCTGCTGGGTCAAGGGGCCACGGCTAACGTGTACCGCGGCAGACACAAGGTGTGTGCAATCAGGACGGGTCTGAGGTGTTGTGGGTTACGGGGATGGATTGTTGTCGCGGTGCTGATGTTTCATCTCTTTTATAGAACGTCAAGAAACCACAGACCTGCTTTTCTCCTCCTACATCTCAGTGGGTGGGTTTAGACAGGTTGCAGATATACCACACAGATCTACAGTGAGAGCACTAGTGAAAATGCGTCGGTTTTTTCCTCATCGAACACAGCAGTTTTCGTTACAAGTCCTATTACCGAGAACAAGTCGAGTGAAAAGTAGAACCGTCGCAATATTTATAATAGTTTCTTAGTATTTGGTTCGTGCCCCGTTCGCTTTAATGAGACTGCGCGTTCGGAATTCACGAGTTTGAGGGAAACGTTATGATCCATTTTTAGATCGAACCCGTCGGAGTGTCGTGTTAACGTACGCTTCGACAGGAGAGATTAAGACATGAGGAAAATCGGACCTTCCGTACGAAACGGTTAACACGCTCAACGTCGCACAATTTGAGTAGCGATAGAAATAGTGAGGAACCTTGAATATTAAATATTCAAGGAAACGTACTTTCTTTGTTCCCGATATTTAAAAATGCTAAAACCGTCTGTTTATTTACATTTTTTAAATAATAATAATAATAATAATTTTTTTTTTAAAAACGTGAAAGATTTTCAACGGGGTGTCCGAAGTTTGAACGCCACTGCGGGTGTTAAAAAGTGAATGTGTAGGAATACCATGAGTAAAAAAAAAAGAAGGAAATATTAAATAAATAAATACATTTTGTTTTTAAAACAAAACAAAAAAATGTATTATTCAGATCTAAGATATTTTGTATTAAATAAATATTTTCTATACTTTAGTCATCGGCATTAAATATACATTTTGAAATGGTGCTACAAAAAAAAGTCATAACTGAGTCCTTGCACAGCTCCAGGGTCGGGGGTTCGATTCCCGTCTCTGCCCTGTGTGTGTGTGTGTGTGTGTGTGTGGAGTTTGCATGTTCTCCCCGTGCTGCGGGGGTTTCCTCTGGGTACTCCGGTTTCCTCCCCCAGTCCAAAGACATGCATGGTAGTCTGATTGGTGTGTCCAAAGTGTCCGTAGTGTATGAATGTGTATGTAATTGTATGTCCTGCGGTGGATCGGCACCCTGTCCGGTGTGAACCCCGCCTTGTGCCCCATGCTCCCTGGGATAGACTCCAGGTCCTCCAAGACCCTGTAGGATAAGCGCTATAGAAAATGAATGGATGGATTTAGAATTTTTTATTTTTTTTTTAAAGAAATAAGAGACATGGCAGAAAATCTAGAGAGCAACAGAAATCAGGATAACGATTCATGTTCAATTACATTCAAGTTGTTTGGAGGTCATTTACATCGTATATTTCCTAAACCGTTGAACCGTTCAGTGAGCTGTCGTACCCTGTGGATATATGGGGGGGGCGGAGTCATCCAGGAAGAGACCACTCCCATCAGGATAGAAACGTTTAGGATTAAGGTGATCAGTCAGAAGAACTTTGTATTGATTTGGAGTGGAACCAAACCCTGCCTGCAAAAACACACACACACACACGCACACAAAAAGCACTTTATTTGTAGAAAACAAAGTTGAAGTAGTTTCTCGTTAGAGGATCAGCGCAGTGTATTTGACAGGCAGTTGCAAGTAGGGAACTTTTTCCGCAGAGATATGTTATTTATAGTGTCGTGTACTTCTCCGGCATTGGAACCTAGTGAACGTAGCTGAATAACGTGGCACACAATGTGGACGCAAGGCTACACTGCAGTGAGGGTGAGCTGGAGTCTCCGCCTCACATCCAGTAAATGTAATCGCTGAATAACTGGGCACGCTGTGGAGTGAGTGAATTCTCACAGGGGACACTAGGAATGACACTGACGCCGGATGTCAGAATCTCGTCAGTCCGTGTAGGATTAAACAACTCCAGTTCCACTTTGTCGTCTGCCATATTTCATTTCTCCTTAAAAAGCCGTCGCTGTGTTAATCTCACACGTTAGACACTGACTGTCAGCATGACCGCTTTTATCTGACGCTGGAAATTCACTCCTCTCTCTCTCTCTCTCTCTCTCTCTCTCTCTCTCTCTCTCTCACCCACTCTCTTCCTGCAGAAAACAGGTGACCTCTACGCCGTCAAGGTCTTCAACAACCTGAGCTTCCTGCGACCTCTGGACGTGCAGATGAGAGAGTTTGAGGTGCTGAAGAAACTCAACCACAAGAACATCGTCAAGCTTTTCGCCGTCGAGGAGGAGGTGGGACATTTGAGTGGCATGATCTAGTTCTGAGCAGGATATAACAAGTTTCGTCCCGGTCGAGGAGACGGTTTGGCCACATCTGCTTTTCGTCTCGTCGCTTCCCCAAAACATTTGTTATGAACATTTTCAGGAGAAACACGACGGGGACGTGCCGTTATAGGAAAATAATCAGCGACGAGGCGGTGTGATGTGTCCCAATCCGGAGCGGATTATTTTCTCACTAGCGCTTTATTCCTCTTATACTACAGCGACATGCCAACGGTTTTTACTTAAGAAACGTCACACGTTTTAAAAAATTTTTTTATATCCGTTGATAGTTACCTCTTTAAAAACGACGCAGCTTGTTACCATGGCAACAGTTACGCACGTTTCATTTTTTTTACCCTGATTATGCGCAGCACCCGCTGTATAAGTTGTTACTGTAGAAACTGTACCATATTATAATGAGAGCATTCATGTAAACACATTTGAATTGCAGCCAACGCTGTTGTCCTCGACACGTTCTATCCAATCAGATTCGAGAACAGTGCTGTGGTATAATCCTGTTTGTAATATATATACTGGGTGGGTATGGGCTTTTTTACTGTATCGGATTTTCTGTGGATCAGAAGTTTATATTTTTATGGCAGCGTCGGCTTTTAATGGCTTGAACTTGAATGCGTTATGTTTAGGGTAGCCTTCTTCAAGCTTTTCACGATACTTTTCGTTATTATTCCTGTAGGATTCCGGTCAGATCTTTGTAACATTTACTCCAAAACAATTTCACAACATGACGCTGCCGCCCCCGTGCTTCACAGTTTCCAAGGTGTTCTTCAGTTTAAAAGCCTCACCCTTTTCCCTTCATGCATGAAGCTGAACTTTATGGCCGAATCATTCAATTCTCGTGTCATCTGACTAGAGAACACTTCTCCAGAAAGCTAGTGAGCACCTACAAACGTCAGTCTGGCTTTATATTCCCAGTCTTCTTCCCAGAGTAGGAGCTTCTCGGTTGTACGACTTTCTCGCCTTTCGGGCCATGGTGACGTAGAACATTCTTAATGGTGGATGTACACACTTTGGTCCCTGGTGCCTTTCACCTCCACCAGTTCCTTTGTCGTTGTAAAGTTTTGACCCAGTGGAATTCCGATATAACGGATTACTAAAGCTGAAATAATTCTGTCTCTTTCTGATTGCTTTAATGTAAGCTCTGATTTGAACAAAGTAGATCTTGAATATCTTTAGCCTAGGTGTATGTAAACTTTGGCCTCAGTTGTAAGATGTGAAATTAGAAAACAGTAGACAAAGAACCAGTAGGGCAAGTTTACAGTTACAATCAAAGTTATTCAACCCTCATTGCAAATCAGGTTTACTGTCAAAATGTACAGACTTTCAGCTGTTTGCGATGAACAAATCAAACAAAAGCGATTGAAATAGTTCAACACAACGAACGCTTCGAGTGCGTTTCTCCGAATTCGACTGAAAATGCAACTTTCTCCAGTTTCACAATTATTCAACCGTTTCATGACGAGCGTCTTCAGTACTCAGTAGAGCGTCCTTTTGCTGTTATGACCTGCTGAAAATGAGATGCATATCTTCTGGCAGCGTTCCTGAGGAATCTTATCCCGTTCCTCATGAGCAATGGAGTCCAGTTCAGTAATATTCTTGGGTTCTCTTGAAATCCCACCAGAGATTTTCTATGGGGTTGAAGTCAGGTGACTGTGATGGCCCTGTAGAATCTTCCAGGACTTTTCCTGCAACCAAGCCTTGGTGGAATTTGAGGTACGCTTGGCATCATTGTCCTGTTGGAAGGGCCAATGAGCTTCACCTTCCTCACAGACGGCATGATGCTTTCTCCTAGGATTTCCTGATACTTCAATGAATCCATCTCGCCTTCCAGACGCTGCAGGTTTCCAGTGCCAGAGGATGCAAAGCAGCCCCAGAGCATCACCGAGCCACCACCATGCTTCACTGTGGACAGAGTGTTCTTTCTTCATTCTTCTTCCTCCAGACATACAACTGAACTGACTTTTCTTGTGCTTTTGGGTCAGTAGTGCTGACGTCTTGGAGTTCTGGCATGGAAACCTTCTGCGTTTAGTACGTGTATTACTGTACTCACCGAAACCTCACTGCCTGTTTCACCGAGTCTTGCTGCAGGTCTTTTGCAGTCATTCGAGGGTTTTTCACAACCTGCCTTCTCACAAATCAGGTTGCAGCCATTCACAGCTTCCTTCTTCTGCCCCGTCCAGGTATTTCATATATTTTCTACCCCTAACCAGTTCAGGTATTTCATGTTCCAGCTCAACACATGGTGCAACTAATGAAGCCCCTGAGGTGTGCTTGAGACAACACCTGTTTTGCATGTGTGTGCTGTTGTGAGGGATTCTTTTCAGGGGGTTGAATCATCGTGAAACTGGAGAAATCATTATAAGTTGCATTTTCAGTCGAATTCGGAGAAACACACTCGAAGCGTTCGTTGTGTTGAACTATTTCAATCGCTTTTGTTTGATTTGTTCATCGCAAACAGCTGAAAGTCTGTACATTTTGACAATAGACCTGATTTGCAATGGGGGTTGAATAACTTTGATTGCAACTGTAGGTATATTTATTTAAGGCATGCGATGTATTCAGAGGTCATATATCCTTGACTGTTCGAGAATGATGATCAAATTGAGGATATTTTTTTGTTTTCTGAATATTTGCTTCAGCCAGTAGGACTAAGCATGAGTAGGGATCATTAAAATGTGTGATGAAGGGGATCAAGTGCTTCGCTCCTGACTGACTTTGTGCCCAAGTGGCTGTATTTTCATGATTATTCTGTCTCCTTTCCACCAGTCAAACACACGGCACAAGGTCTTGGTTATGGAATACTGTCCATATGGCAGTCTGTACACAGTACTGGAGGAGCCATCTAATGCTTACGGTCTCCCTGAAGACGAGTTCCTCATCGTGCTGCAAGATGTTGGTAAGTACCATCTCAATTGAGAGTTCGAGAGAGAACAAACGCACCAAAATGTATTCACCTTTGATTTGATTTTGAACGCTCAGTTCTGATTGGCTAGGAGATTGATTAACGATAACAACAGCTTTGACAGTAGCGGTGACATTTTCTGTAAGGAGACATATATGTAATATTTAAGGAAGGCGTGTCCAGTGTTTGTGTTTATTTTCTGCCATGGGAACGACTTCTGAGTGGAGGGCTTTGTATTTGTCATGCGTCTAATTGTGTTTTTCTGCTATAACATAACGTAAGATAAGGAACTGTCTTGTTTCTTGGAAGCGTCAGTGTCACATGTATGGTATGTCATACTTCAAGAAATTTTAAAAAGAAACACCCCACCGGAAGGTTTGATTCCTTAGATACATTTGCAGCAGTTAGCAGATAGCTTTATTCAAAGTGACTTCCGGAAGTGCTTCGTAGTCTGTATAGGAAAACATTTCCATTCTAACACAAGGTCAGGTTCTACGCACAACACAAAGCTATTTGTAGACTCGCTCGACTCGCTTCAGTGCTTAGTGCTCCTCCGATGTATTTCAACACCGCAGATAACATTCTTAACGTACGTCTTCCTCGTGTGACACGCCGCCCCGGATTGGCGAGGCCGAGTCTTTTGTGTTTGCTCTACACACTGAAGACATTTGGGTCTGCGATCAAGAGATGAATATGAGACGATATAGATATCAATTTTCATGTCCTGATTTTTACATCTAGATGTTAAACAATTTAGACCATGGGACCTTTGGTGGCGGACCAACCAATATTTAGGTGAGCAAAAGTATATGAACAGAGAGTCTTAAAGTATATTAAAGTAAAAGACGCTTAATATTTGGTTGCATATCCTTTGCGTGCAATGACTGCATCGAGTCTGAGACACACTGACATTGACACCAAACTGTTGCATTGTTCTTTTGTGTTTTCCAGGCTTTTACCGCAGCCTCTTTCAGTTATTGTTTGTTCAGTCTCTTCTTCGGGAGGTGAAATGCATGCTCAATTGGGTCAACGTCTGGTGGTTGACTTGGCCGGTCGAAATCTTTTTTTTTTTTTTTTTTTTTTTCGCCGAGTTTAGATGTAAATATGTGGAAGTGAAAGATGAAATTCCGATCTCTCGTCCCGTGTTTTGATCTCAAACCCAAATCTCTTCAGTGTATCGCAAAAACACAAGAACTGGCCTTGCCGTTCCAATACTTTCGGTGGGGACTGTACGTTCACGTACCGATGTTCTGACTTTTCTGATGTTCGCAGTGGCTGGAATGAACCACCTGCGGGAGTACGGAATAGTCCACCGGGACATTAAGCCAGGGAACATCATGCGTGTGATCGGGGAAGACGGACGCTCTGTATACAAACTTACAGATTTCGGGGCAGCGAGAGAGCTGGAAGATGATGAACAGTTTGTGTCGTTGTATGGGACAGAGGAGTACCTGGTAAGACCTGCTGGAGTGTTCCTAAGAAAGTGTTTATGATTGGAAAGCGTAAGTTTTGGCCATGAGGTAAATATCATTGTAACGTGCTGCATCGAGCTTACTAATATAAACACGTACGTGTATTGAGTAGCTCACTGGTTCTCAATCTTTTTGTACCCAGGGACCTTTTTACTTGAAAAGAAATTTACAGACCCCGCTCAGTATGGATTTATTTCGTGAACAGGAGTTCAAATTCGCAAATAATATTTTTAGAGCCATACAGCTTTTGCTTCTTGAATTTTCTACCAATAGAACGCATTAGGTCTGAGTTGACCATGGTGGTTGGACACCTAAATATAATAACACTTATGAATAACGTGGGTCGTGATTTCCACCACTTCACCGACCCCTGGGGGTCACCGACCCTCACTTTGAGAACCACCGGAATGGATTATATAGCTTTCTAGTGCAAAAGTCTTTTGACAAGTAGGCATTTGGATATGTCAACAATTTCACACTAGACCAGCGATATCTAGAATTCACAGCAGAGGTGGATGTTTTCAACCAGCATGTTGAAAAAGAAATGTTGACGGAGCATGAAGATAAGAGCGATAGGAGATCACGGCGCGCGTGTGTTCTTAGCAGAGATCATCGTAAGGCGTTGTACGTTAGAGTATATTTTTGATATTTGGAGTAGGGATATACATATATTTAAAAATGAATCGGTTTAATGAATTATCACCTAATAATACACGTGGCTGAATGGTTTCTATTAGTCTGTGTTTTTCCTAGAAGCATCTCATTGTAATCAATAAAACAGATCATAATAATAAAAATAGGCTCACGTTGAGGCCCTTAAAAAGGAGTCTGGGATTCGTGTTCGACGCCGTCGGTTTGGAAATCTACTTTATAAAAGTGTTGGAAATAACATAACAAGCACCACTGTAGCGTCTAGAAAGGCCTGTTTTTACATCTTGTGATGATCTCATCTATACTGGTGGAGCTGCTTGAGATTTGTATATCGCTATATATATACCATACTGCTGTATTCATCGATTTACTTCCAGCTACAGCGGGGGAAGGAAGTATCGGACGCGTCGACATTTTTTTCAGTGAATATATTTCCAGTGAGGTTATTCACATGAAATTTTCACCAGATTTTGGTATTAACTCAAGAAATCCACACGTATAAAGAATTCACAACATTAAAGTCCATAAATAAAGTCATGACACGGGGGGAAAGTATCGAACGCTTCCCGTGTGAAGAAACGAAAGGGCCGTAGTATTCAGGTGTGAGTTTGACCCGTTCTACTAAACATATCGTCTTTAAATCTTGAAGATTCTGGGGGGGCCTTCTTGTGAACCTTGATCTTTAGCTCTTTCCATAAATGTTCAATTGGATTCGAGTCAGGTGATTGACTGGGGCATTCGATTTTATTTCTCCGAAACCAATTGAGAGTTTCCTTTGCTGTATGTTTGGATCGTCGTCCTGCTGGAAGCTCCACCCACGTCTCATCTTCATCATCCTGCTGGATGGCGGCAGATTCTTCTCGAGAACCTCCAGGTTCAATTATATGAAGTCTGCCAGTACCATGTGATGAAAAACAGCCCCACACCATGATGCTTCACCTCCAGACTTCACTGTTGGTGTAGTGTTTTCAGGGTGATGTGCAGTGACATTTCTTCTCCAGACATGGTGTGTAGTATGACAGCCGAAAAGTTCAATTTTGCTCTCGTCTGACCAGACTACACTCTCCCAGTATTTCATAGTCTTCCCCAAATGAGTTGTAGCAAACTTTAAACGAGCTTCGACATGCCTTTTCTTTAGTAATGGAGTCTTGTGGGTGAGCGTGATCAGTGGAGTGCACTGCCTATTGTTTTCTCTGTGACGATGGCACCTGCTGAGTGTTTCTGGAGCTCTTTCTGAGTGGTCTTTGGCTCTTGGGCTGCTCTTCTGATTATTCTCCTGAATCCCTGGTCAGAAATCTTGCGAGGAGCTCCTGTGCGTGGCCGGTTGATGACGGAGTGATGTTGCTTCCACTTGTGAATAACGGCCCCAGTGGTGCTTACGGGAAGATTCAGAAGTTTTGAAATACGTCTGTATCCGATTTCATCAATGTTTCTCAACAATAATGTTGTGAAGGTCTTGGGAGAGCTCTTTGTTTTTACCCATCATGAGACGTTTCTTGTGTGACACCTTGGTAACAAAAAAACTTTTTATAGACCATCAATTTACTAACCCAGCTGATATTAATTTACACAGATAGGGGGTGTAATTACTTACAGATTTCAGCTGGTTCCTCGCCTTGCCTTGCCTTAGAGAACTGCTTTTTCTTAGCGTGTTCAATACTTTTTCCCGTCTCGTTCCACTTTATTACACATAACTTTATTTACGGACTTTAACGTTGTGGATTCTTTATATTTCCAGAATTCTTGAGTTAATACCGATGTCTGGTGAACATTTCATGTGAATCACCTCATCGGAAATATATTTACTGAAAAAAATGTGACGCGTTCAATACTTATTCCCTCCACTGTATATGACTCACAGTTCACACCAAGAATATTGCATCATATTTATGCCAGTGTATATGTGTGTAACAGCATCCGGACATGTACGAGCGGGCCGTGTTGAGAAAAGACCACCAGAAGAAGTACGGCGCCACGGTGGACCTGTGGAGCATTGGCGTCACGTTCTACCACGCGGCTACGGGCAGCCTGCCGTTCCGACCTTTCGAAGGACCTCGAAGGAACAAGGAAGTTATGTAAGACCTCTACATGTGCTTACTGCTCAAAGTGCAGAAACTGTTCTGTTTACATTAGCAGTCATGTCCTAGGGGAAATTACACAACCACAGGCACAACAATCTAATTGCAACAAATCCGATTTTCCCTGTTTGTCCTTTGTTTGTACTCTCCCAGATTCTAGTTTCGACTTGTGCGGTTCAGCCTGTGTACCTCAGTTTCAACAGGGATTACAATGATCAGCCCAATTTCTTGGAAGCTCATTAATCCCATGCTATCATTCGGAAAGATCACGATAAATCGTTTAATCGTCCAGAATGGTTCACGTAGAGAGAGAAAAAAAAAAGGGAAGACGAGCATTTCCAGCATTTCAACTTGAAGGAGAGTACAGGAGTGTGAAATAATATCACCAGCTGTGCAGTCAGACACTGTGGCAAGCGCGAAATCTCGGCTGGACGGTGAATTCTGACGTGATTCTGCGATTAATATACAGTTGTTTTTTTTAAAAAAAAAAACAAAACATCACATTTTGATATAATCCTCATACGGATCGGTTGTCTGACGTCCACATGGCACGTTTATACCGCTGATGCTGAGCAAGAGAGTCAGTCAAAACAACAACAACAAAAAACCCCAGCGTTTTTGATCAATTTCTATTATCATCCCCGTTAAAGTGTTCTATTTGTCACGTCGGTGTAGGCCTTTTGTATCTTCTTGGGTCAAAATATTGTTTTTGTGTAGTTTTTTTTTTTTTCTTTCTGTGGGTTCTTTTTTTATTTATTTATTTACTTATTTATTCCTGTTTAAGCCGTTTTTAGACAGACGGTGTCCGTAAAGAATATTGATAGTATTTATCGCACATGAATAAACTTAAAATCTTCTTCTTGACAGAAAGCAAGAGCACACGAGGGACGGGGCTTCCAGGAAGTGTCTGTTTATATTCCAGCGTTCAAAAGTGCAATTCATTCCAGATTCGCATGTTGATTGGTTCATGTAAAAAAATAAATAAAAAAGGCAGCTCTTGTGGCATATTTTTGATCGATGACGCATACTAGTGTGCTCCGACGTTTTTGCGGCACTCCTACGCAGTATTGTCAGGTCTGACAGTGTAATATATATAATCTGCGATTGACGTCACTGGATATTTCAGCAAAATTGCACGAGCGAGAGCACGGTTCTACTGTGATCCGGCGCAGGTGCGAAGCCCAGGATGAGTGTCGTAGCTAATCGGTATAATACCCGGTCCGACTGCAAGATCGTGAGTGTGGTATTACTTTTCTACAACAGCTCTATAAACAAGAAATGAACCTCGAGTAACTGGCATTTCGGACACGGTACGGCCAAACGTTGTTTACTTTTGCTCCGCTAGCGGAAGTCGATCCCGTAGAAGCCGCGCCCGCTTTATAGCACGTCGGCCGGCCGGCTCGTGTCGATCCGTACGTTCTTGTCCGAGCTGCTTCCGATAAAATACGGCTTCCCTTCTTGCTTTTCATCTCCATCTGACGAGCCGTCGTATTTCAAGCCGAAAGTCAAGTTCCCGAAAAGTGCGGTTTTGCCAGGTCCGCTGATGATGTCACTAACTCTACCGTAGTAACGGTTTCCGACTAGGAAGCGGAATTTTTCCCTGGCGGACACTGCGGAGTGCTACGCACAGTGAAACGTGGAACACTCTTGGAACGCCGTTCGACCGATCGGATTCGTGAACTAACTATGAAGTGGCAGCGTGATATCATGTAGGGTGATGATCTCGTTATATCGCACAAGCCTGCAACATTTTTTTAACCTTTTTTATTTGTGTCTCACCTTCTGTTTGCTTTCTCGTAGGTATAAGATCATTACCGAGAAGCCCTCGGGAACCATCTCAGGACAGCAGAAGTTTGAGAACGGCAAGATCGAGTGGAGCACAGAGATGCCGGTGTCCTGCAGCCTCTCTAAGTATGAACGCTTTCGCTTTGACCGACGCTCTGTGATCAGACTCGCCGCGTTTGTTTACGCAGAGACGAAGCGTATTCTGATTTCTCTCTTCCCCCACCGTTGATTCAGAGGCCTACAGAGTCTGCTAACGCCCGTTCTGGCCAACATTTTGGAGGCAGACCAGGAGAAGTGCTGGGGATTTGACCAGTTCTTTGCCGAGACCAGCGACATCCTGCACCGCATGGTGGTTTACGTCTTCAGCCTACAGCAAGCCACGCTACACCACGTCTACATCCACATGTACAACACGTGAGTGGACTAGAATACCCAGAATCCCGTGCGCAATGGTTCAGAGAAATGAAGCAAAGCAAGAGCTGAGACGTTTACATAATTACAGCTTAACAGATGTGACGCCGTTATAATTATAATCAAAGAGTGCCACACTGAAGTGGATTATTTTCCCAATAACAGCACGATTAGAAGTGTTTTATTCGTCTTACACCACAGCCGTTCCTCAACGCTAACAGTAACGGTTTGTAGTCACGGTCTGTTCTCACTTATCTTATCATAGCAGCTATAAACACATCCATCCCTTCACTTTTTGTCCCTTTTGTTCATCTTAAAATAAATAAGATGAAAAATCCATCCATCCTGAAGACGAAGGGGGAAGAGAAACTCGATTTTTCCTCTGATTGTTACAAAACACTGACACTGGAGACTCCTTCCCAAAACGCTAAATAAAGTCTCTTAAAGAAAGGTTCGCCGAATCAAAGATCCTGCACGTCTTTTTATTTATTTATTTATTTTCAATCCGTGTACGTGGAACGTTCACGATACGAGTCCTTCTGTAGGAGAATGATGAACGTATTAGAGCCCGTGATTCGAATCGGAAGCCGGAAAGAACCGAATCGACACCTCCGGACCGATCCGAATCGAGAATCCGACACCGCTATGGTGTAATTCTCGATTCCAGAAGCTGCATCCGAGGATAAACCGTAGCAAGCCTGAATACCAGTTTAGATCCGTAGATCAGTTTCGATTTTGTACACTAATCTGACCAACTATTTATATATTTATTTCTTTCTTTTTCCCTTACAGAGCCACACTTTTTCAGGACCTGCTCTTCAGACGCACAAACATCAGCCCTCCCAATCAGGAGCTCCTGTACGAGGGCCGACACCTCACGCTGGACTCCAACAGACAGGCGCAGACGTTCCCACGCACCAGCAGGGACAATCCCATCATGCTCCTCAGCAAGGAACTAGTCAATACCGTTGGGCTCATCTTCGAAGACCGTGAGACCACGTCTCTCCCTCACACATTCTGTCTCTGACACGCTTTGACATCTTTACAGTTCTTCGACTCGGGGCATTTTCACCATTCATTTATTTATTTATTTATTTTCAAAATCTCAATGATCAGCTAAATAAACAGCATTTTTGCGATGACGGACGTGTTTACACAGATGCGAGTAAATAAATAATCTTTTTAAAGATCATTTTATTCTAATTTTAGTCAAATGTAAGTATAAAGTAGGTCATTTTGACTGGAACAGAATATGAGTGAAGCTGGAGCATGATTGTGATTGTAATTATGATGTGTGTGTGTGTGTGTGTGTGTGTGTGTAGCGAGCCCTCCTAAAGTGCAGCCACGGTACGATCTGGACTTGGATGCCAGCTATGCTAAGGTAACAACTATAATTACAGCATGTTTTAGAAACAAGAGGTTGCATTTTGTTAACCCTTTACGTGACGGTTCCATTAATGAGTAGCTTCCACAAACAAACCACGTACACAGCATCACGATATCTCTCCTGTAACGTGTACGTATGTAACAAACGAATTAACACTTGCATTTATTGATTGTTTATATGCATAAAATAAGCCAATTAATCAACACCACCGTTAAACAATGAGTCAAAACATGAGTGAGTGAAATAAAGGCCACAATTATGTGCCATATGAACTCCTTAATTAAACTTTGCGGTTTGTAACTTCACAACTTGGGCTGAACAGCAAGTTCTAATATAAAGATGATGAAGACATGATGGAGTGCCCTCTAGGCTGGCCAGTAGCGAATACATGATTCAGCACTACACCACTACATGCGAGGAAACATGATGAAGTGCCCTTCCGATGGAGAAAATGCAATGCATTGCCACATAGGCACCCCTACATGTGCGGAAACATGATGAAGTGCCCTCTAGGGTGGCTTGCTAGTGAAGAATACGTGACCCAGTGTCCTATAGGTTTCCCCTTATTCAAGGAAACATGAAGAAGTGCCCTAATGGGCATCCTTCCAATGGAGAAAATGAGATGCATTGTCCTGTAGGCTCCCGTACATGTGAGAAAATGAGATGAACTGCCCTCTAGGGTCCTCTTCCAGTGGAGAATACATGACGCAGTGCCCTAGTGGGTGCCCATACAGTGGAGAAAATAAGTCGCATTACATGTAGGCTCCCCTACATGTGAGAAAACATGATGAAGTACTCTTTAGGGTGGCCTAGGGTGACCCTACCTGCAAGGAAACATGTTTGCATTGCCCTATAGGCTCTCCTACATATGAGAAAATGTGATGCTCTTCCGAGCAGAGAAAACGTCATTCCTTGCCCTATAGGGTTCCCCACAGGTGAGAAAACATGATGAAGTGCCCTAATGGTGCCTTTCCGATGGAGTAAATGGATGCCTATGGGTTCCCCAACATGCAAGAAAATGACAGGTGTGCGAGAAAACACGCCCTCTAGGGGCACCACTGCATGTAGGAGGTGTCCCCGCTTGTAACTGCTAATTTAGGTGCACTTATTTTTAAGTCAAGGAACGAATAAACTTTGAACGCTATGAAAAATGAATAACAAATGTCGATGTTTATGGTTCGTTAGCGTCACCTAACGCAGTAAACGGTGCTATTGAACTGAACCTTAACGTAAAGGTCACCCTTCAGCCGGAGCGATGCTTAAAGCCGTTGCATGGAAATGATGATTGCGCTTGAGACACTTAATATGTAATGTGTCCGAGTGTGAGTCGGTCAGTATCCGAATGACCTCCTTATCTCCGCGTACTCCGGTTGCACCACAGCCTTCTGTTTTAAGGAGCCTCGACGTGTTAAAGCTGTTACAGAAAGAAAGATATGCTATCCAGCGTAGTTGATTTAGTAAAGATAATGTAAATACACTGCTCTTGTGGTGAAGGCCTACTGCACATAACGAAACTAGATCTTTGCTAGATCTATCTGTTTTTGTGGCTCGTAACGCCTCACTAAAGCGTCACTGATGAATTTCATTTTAAATTCAAATCCTGTGTAGTCTATAAACGTCAAATCCTGAGTTTTGCATCTGAGAAGGTATTCATGACCAGCTCTTGTTCGTTCAGATCATAAAGGTGGCAGGGATGTTGGGGACTTGATTTGTGTTTGACATAGTGGACAGACCTTTTTGACTAAACTTGAGCTGCAGTTCTAAACCGAGACTGCTTGCAGTACAGTATTTCCACCGGAGAGGTCTTCAAATACTTTCGATCCTTAAAAGTTATTTATCGCAACTTTAAGAACGAGACAAAGGCTGGAGATAAATTAGAGCAGTGGTTTGCAAAGTGGGGGGCCGCGGCCCCCTTGGGGGCCACCAGGGGGCGCCCGGGGGCCCTCAACAATTTGGTGTGAAAAATAAATTCTCACTCTCAGACAACCACACACACACACACACACACACACACAATCAATTCCTAATGTAATGTTAAGATGTAATTATTAATAATAAAAATATGGGGATATATTCAGAAGTCTGTATTTTTAATGTGTTTTAAAGACATCTTGTAAAAGGGGGGCCTCGGTCAAATGTTAATGCCATTTAGAGGGCCTTGCCCTGGAACAGTTTGGGAACCTCTGAATTAGAGTAACTGTCCATGTTCTTACTTTTTTATACATATATATTTTTTTTTACTAATTATATTCTCCGAATATAATGCGACGTTTGTGCCAAAAATGTATACCTACTACCACAATACTACTCCGGTTTAATTTAACGATAATCTTTTATTGTTTGTTTAGACGTTTGCCGGTGACGTGGGCCATCTGTGGAAAACCTCCGAGTCGTTACTCGTCTATCAGGAGTTGGTGAGGAAAGGAGTGAGGGGTCTCATGTAAGTCCACTGGGTTCCCCCACCCCCCACTTTCCCCACTTTCCCCCACGCTCCTGCGTAGGAGCGCTGCGGTTTAGCATCAGAGTACGACTTCTACATGACGAGTTATCACCAAAAAAAGAGCAGTCTCCTTTTCCCCCCAATAAACATGGCTGAAGAGCCAGTCGATGTGAATGTGGAACGATTTATGCTAATGCTCCATTCGTTTTACCTCGGAAGAACACGGATGACATTTAAAAGTCCGCTAACTGCCACGACGTGACGTATATTTACCTCAAAATATATAGTATATAGTCCGTGCTTATAGATCTAACACGCTAATACGTCTGTATGTTGATTAATCTAAAAGCAGATACCTGTGTACAGGCCTGTCAGGATAACTACTTTTGTTGTTCAGTATATCGTCTCAGAAATAATAGCAATAAACGATATTATTGTCATTTTAAGACCATTTTATGCCTCTGATATAATTACAACGATCATTTTTCACGTAAATATTTCCAAAATTCGTATTATTTTTGAATTCTGACGACATTGTTTGACGTTGGGGGAGGGGGATGCTAGCGAACAACAGATTTTGAAATCAACAGTCCACAAGAAGGCGCGACGAATAAATCAGACCGTTATATTGCTTATCGCAAGGAACAAACCTGCAGACAAAGTGACATTTATTTTTTAGCGCGTATAATTATAAAAATGGAAAGATTGAACCGAGGCTCTCGGGCCAGTTCCGGTGCTAATTCTCACACTGTTTTTAGTCAGAGTTTTTGTCTTCTGACACGCAGTCAATATTTCTTCATGTCTTATTTGTTCGTCCGAGTCGATTTTACTCCGAATGAAATGGCGGTGAATATTAGTTGATTCGAAAGTGCGAAAAATTCAACCAAATGATCAGATACTTTATATATTAACTTAAACATGTCGCAACAAAAACGTGTAAAAAACTGGCCTTGTTGTGAAAACCTGACCTCCTGAGATTAGAGATGCACCGATACTAAATTTCTCAGACGATACGATAACCGATTATTCAGAGCGATATCGACCGATAACCGATACGATAGTTCTGTCTTTTATACCTTCTTTTAAATTAATAATAATTCAATTAAAAGAATTCTGAAAGAAATGCAAATAAAAACTTTATTCTCTCCATTTCAACAAGTTTTTTCACAGTAACTGGCCTCATAAGCCGAAAACACATTCCTCTAATTAACATTAACACATGAACTCAATTCTGAAGATTAAAGTAAGATTTCTTAATTTATTGAACGTTATTAATTCATATTAACAACAACAAAGAAACTAAAAACCCTCCTGTTAGTCTCACATTAGCTGCGTTTACATGGACAACAATAATCCACTCTTAATCCGATTAAGACCGTACTCTGATTAAGACCGTACTCTGATTAAGAAACTAGCATGTAAACGGCGATTTTTACTGACCTTCATCTAATTAAGGTCAAAATCGAAGAAAGCTCTAATCTAATTAAGACGTGTGGAGTGCTCCTGTTTTAGTCGCATTATGGACGTGTATTACAGACGTGTAAACACCTTAATCACATTATGAGCGTCGTGTGAGAGTTTCTACAGCATTGTGCGACAGGACACGATCACACACGGCAGTTTTACGTTTTACGGCGAACAAGAGAGTTCGGCTGCGTCCCAAATCGCATACTTGCCTACTATAGGCCTGTAGTGGGGAAAAATACATGCATCTCGGCTGCTATATAGACGGTAAGTACGCGATTTAGGAGACTTCAAGCAGTCGTCTATTAGCACGTACAGCACGACAAATAATTAACCGCACTTAAAGCATTTAAAAAAAAATTTAATAAAAACACCCAGAACTGTATTCGGTACCATAACGAAGACCGACTGTACGTCTATACGTGAAATTCTGGAGAGACGTCGGACGGCGTGGTGCAGCGCGGTGACGTAATGACGCGGGCTGTTAATCTAATTATATTCTAGAACATGTAAAACGGGAACATGACAGGAGTACTCTAAAAGCGACTCACGCATGTAAACACCTTAATCACATTATTCTCTTACTCAGAGTAAGGTCGATAATTACATCACTGCTGTCCGTGTAAACGCAGCCATTCACTCACCACAAACACAAGCATTTCTGCTTCATCACTGAACATCAAACTGGTCATATATAATATCAACTTTTTTAACATTAACTGGATATGAAATATGATACCGTATGAATATATTTTTCTGTGCAAAATATACTTCTTTGCCAACTCATCTTCATTTAAATCTTTCAGTGGTGTACTGCCGCTTTAATTCAACGTGAGCAGCGAGGCAAAAAAAATAAATAAATTAGACTCGACGCCGAAAGTCCCGCTTCAGTGCTGCTCACTTCCAGTGTAAAAATGTAGTAGTGCGGAGATTACAGCGCTTACAAAGTGCAGTTTTGTCGTCACACAAGAGACACCATCTTTACAAACAGCACGAAACCAGTGTGTTTTCCCGCCCTCTTTTGATTGACAGGATCGGCCCTGATCATCGGATGTTTTTAAACTGATAGCCCATAGCGTGAAAAATAACCTTAATCGTAATATAATATTGTGAATTGTTTATGCTTTAGTTATGCACTGTGTGTGTTTTAGTGCGTTGTTACGGAAAGAACGTATTCACAACGTGACTTATCGTAGCACCTTACTTACGTTCGTTTTGAGCAGAAGCAGGTTGTAATATTAGGTTTATCTTGTGTGTAAATGTCTGATTATGTGTGTATAGGATGTGTTTGGGTGAGTTAATTAACCCGCTAGTAAAGCGCTTCATTTTACCGCTGTTCAGTCACCGTTCAGCTTCGGCTCACGCAGCTTAAGCGGCTCAGTCCCCGAACGTTATTGACTACGAGCGCATGATTTGAGACACTAAAACTATTCTTTTGAGATTTTTCTTCTTCATTGGAAAAACATTGGAGCGGACGAGAGGACAGAAGCGGCGCGAACGGCTAAAATGTTGGCGGCGTTCGTTCTTACGTAAATAAACACGCACGTAAACACAATGGGAGATATCGAAGTCGGCAAAAACGATCGAGGTCACGTGATAGAGCCACTACTGCGTGTACTGTTCATGCTCCGGGGAGCCATTTCGATTTGACGTCACTTGCTGAACTCGGGGTTGAGCAGACCTTCCCTGGTTTCCAAGTAGGAATTCTGAGTCGAGTCGAGTCGTTTTTTTCCCCCTAGTTTTAGCCGAACGCAGCATTTCTAACTCCTTGGAAGCTCCGCCCCCTTCCTCCAGTCTCACGTTAGCGAACTTTTCTTCATGTTCTCTTGAATTTCCTGCTTTAAAGATGCGTTGATGCGGCGCTCTCGCTTTCCGTTTTGAGTTCCTTCGTGTAAAATCAGTAGGTTCGACTCGACTAACGTTAGACAAGTATACTGTACAGTTATCATCAGTTTAACTGTGTTTATTAGTGATGATTTTTACACCACAAATACCTAAAATACCTCAAATCCCATCCACTCCCCCAACGCCAGTGCGTATCCTGCTTCCTGTGTGATTAGTATTGTGTTTTGGATACCCATGTGATGTTTTTGAGGTGATCCTACCTGTACTAAAGTAAGCTCAGGTATTATTCAGTAACGTCTGGTTCAACCTTTTTGTTGTCAAAACTGTAAAATAGGACATACATTTTAATTTCTAATCCAGCGTGTTCATCAATCCAATTACAAAGCTATTCACACTAGTGGTAGAGTAATAACTACCGAGTTTTATTTTTCGTTAATCATTAAGCAGGGTTCACTCAAACGCCAATACACACCGCATTAGAAATAAAGCATCGGCGGTTCATTAATCACGACCCGAAGCTCAGTGTGAATTTTTGTTTTTCACAGAGAGTTGATGAAGGAGGACTTCAAGGAGGCGGCGCATAAGAAAGCTGAGGTTTTCCACATGTGTAACCACTGCAGTCAAACCCTGGAGAAGACCGAACAGCTGTAAGAGCTGCGAAACATCATCTAGGATAAATAAAGCTTATTATATACAGACCTTTATACGCTCTTTCTTGCATAAACGATTGAACAACAGATCCAGATGTGTTTAAATACTTACAACTGCATGTTGTGTGATCATGTGATACTACATGTTGTGTGACCAACTGCATGTTGTGTGATCATGTGATACTACATGTTGTGTGATCAACTGCATGTTGTGTGATCATGTGATACTGCATGTTGTGTGATCAACTGCATGTTGTGATCATGTGATACTACATGTTGTGTGATCAACTGCATGTTGTGTGATCATGTGATACTGCATGTTGTGTGATCAACTGCATGTTGTGTGATCATGTGATACTACATGTTGTGTGATCAACTGCATGTTGTGTGATCATGTGATACTACATGTTGTGTGATCATGTGATACTACATGTTGTGTGATCAACTGCATGTTGTGTGATCATGTGATACTACATGTTGTGTGATCAACTGCATGTTGTGTGATCATTTTTTAAATATAGTTGATTTTCTAACTTGGATATCTTTTGATTTTCCTAAAATCAGCCTTAAATTGAATGTGCATTAGCGTGGATACGTGCGTATTGACTGTCATTATAGTAGTGATGCTCTTTTGAGATGGTGGTGTATGTGTATGAATATTAATATTTATTAATTAATCAGCACTGTCTGTTTTTTTGTTTGTTTGTTTGTAGATGTGGAGCATTAATGCAGGGAAACATGTTATCAGCCGATTATGATGAAATCACGGACTTGCACAAGAAAGTGATGAGAGTAAGCGTCCGTTATTATTTCTCTACAAACAGCTAGTTTTTGTCCAACGCTAGAGACATGCCTAACTCAGAGTCAGTCTAGTAACTGAGGTCAATGAAGACTTTTATTGTCATTATTATTATTATTATTATTATTATTATTATTGGCAGTAGTAGTAGTATTAATAATAATAATAATATTACTGTTATTACTGGTGGTAGTAGTAGTGGTAGTAGTTGTAGTAGCAGCAGTAATAGTAGCAGCGGTGGTAGTAGTAGTGGTAGTAGTTGTAGTAGCAGCAGTAATAGTAGCAGCGGTGGTAGTAGTAGTGGTAGTAGTTGTAGTAGCAGCAGTAATAGTAGCAGCGGTGGTAGTAGTAGTGGTAGTAGTTGTAGTAGCAGCAGTAATAGTAGCAGCGGTGGTAGTAGTAGTGGTAGTAGTTGTAGTAGCAGCAGTAGTAGCAGTTGTAGTAGCAGCAGTAATAGTAGCAGCGGTGGTAGTAGTAGTGGTAGTTGTAGTAGCAGTAGTTGTAGTAGCCGTAGTGGTAGTAGATGTAGTAGCAGCGGTAGCAGTAGTAGTAGCGGTAGTGGTAGTTGTAGTAGTTGTAGAGCAGTGGCAGTAGTAGTAGTAGTTGCAGTAGTAGTAGCAGCGGTAGTAGTAGTAGTAGCAGTAGTAGTAGCGCTAGCAGTAGTAGTGTTAGTAGTTGTAGCAGCAGTAGTAGTAGCGGTAGCAGTAGTGGTAGTAGTTGTAGTAGCAGTAGTTGTAGTAGCAGCGGTAGTAGTAGCAGTAGTAGCAGCGGTAGCAGTAATAGTAGCAGCGGTAGCAGTAATAGTAGCAGCGGTAGCAGTACTAGTAGCAGCGGTATTAGTAGTTGTAGTAGCAGTAATAGCAGCAGTAGTAGCAGCGGTAGCAGTAATAGTAGCAGTAGTAGTAGCAGCGGTAGTAGTAGCAGCGGTAGCAGTAGCAGCAGCGGTAGCAGTAGCGGTAGCAGTAGTAGTAGCAGCAGTAGCGGTAGCAGTAGTAGTAGCAGCAGTAGCGGTAGCAGTAGTAGTAGCAGCGGTAGCGGCAGTAGCAGCGGTAGCGGTAGCAGTAGTAGTAGCAGCGGTAGCGGTAGCAGTAGTAGTACCAGCGGTAGCAGTAGTAGTAGCAGCAGCGGTAGCGGTAGTAGCAGCGGTAGCGGTAGTAGCAGCAGTAGCGGTAGCAGTAGTAGTAGCAGCAGCGGTAGCAGTAGCAGCAGCGGTAGCGGTAGCAGCAGCGGTAGCAGTAGCAGCAGCGGTAGCAGTAGTAGTAGCAGCGGTAGCAGTAGCAGCAGCCGTAGCAGTAGGGGTAGCAGTAGTAGTAGCAGCAGTAGCGGTAGCAGTAGTAGTAGCAGCGGTAGCGGCAGTAGCAGCAGTAGCGGTAGCAGTAGTAGTGGTAGCGGTAGCAGTAGCAGCGGTAGCGGTAGCAGTAGTAGTAGCAGCGGTAGCAGTAGTAGTAGCAGCGGTAGCGGTAGCAGTAGTAGTACCAGCGGTAGCAGTAGTAGTAGCAGCAGCGGTAGCGGTAGTAGCAGCGGTAGCGGTAGTAGCAGCAGTAGCAGCAGCGGTAGCGGTAGCAGCAGCGGTAGCAGTAGCGGTAGCAGTAGTAGTAGCAGCGGTAGCAGTAGTAGTAGCAGCGGTAGCGGTAGTAGCAGCGGTAGCGGTAGCAGCGGTAGTAGCAGCGGTAGCGGTAGCAGCGGTAGTAGCAGCGGTAGCGGTAGCAGTAGTAGTAGCAGCGGTAGTAGTAGCAGCAGCGGTAGTGGTAGTAGCAGCGGTAGCAGTAGTAGTAGCGGTAGCAGTAGTGGTAGCAGTAGTAGTAGCAGCAGCGGTAGCAGTAGCGGTAGTAGTAGCAGCGGTAGCAGTAGTAGTAGCAGCGGTAGCGGTAGTAGCAGCGGTAGCGGTAGCAGCGGTAGTAGCAGCGGTAGTAGCAGCGGTAGCGGTAGCAGTAGTAGTAGCAGCGGTAGCAGTAGTAGTAGCAGCAGCGGTAGTGGTAGTAGCAGCGGTAGTAGCAGCAGTAGCGGTAGCAGTAGTAGTAGCGGTAGCAGCAGCGGTAGCAGTAGCAGCAGCGGTAGCAGTAGTGGTAGCAGTAGTAGTAGCAGCAGTAGCGGTAGCAGTAGTAGTAGCAGCGGTAGCGGTAGTAGCAGCAGCAGCGGTAGCAGTAGTAGTAGCAGCGGTAGCGGTAGTAGCAGCAGCAGCGGTAGCAGTAGTAGTAGCAGCGGTAGCAGTAGTAGTAGCAGCGGTAGCAGTAGTAGTAGCAGCGGTAGCGGTAGTAGCAGCAGTAGCGGTAGCAGTAGTAGTAGCAGCAGCGGTAGCAGTAGCGGTAGTAGTAGCAGCAGTAGCGGTAGCAGTAGTAGTAGCAGTAGCAGCAGCGGTAGCAGTAGTAGTAGCAGCGGTAGCGGTAGTAGTAGTAGTAGCAGCGGTAGCAGCGGTAGCGGTAGCAGTAGTAGTAGCATCGGTAGTGGTAGCAGTAGTAGTAGCAGCGGTAGCGGCAGTAGCAGCGGTAGCGGTAGCAGTAGTAGTCGCAGCGGTAGTGGTAGCAGTAGTAGTAGCAGCGGTAGCGGTAGCAGTAGTAGTAGCAGCGGTAGCAGTAGTAGTAGCAGCGGTAGCGGTAGTAGCAGCGGTAGCAGTAGTAGTAGCAGCGGTAGCAGTAGTAGTAGCAGCGGTAGCAGCGGTAGCGGTAGCGGCAGTAGCAGCGGTAGCGGTAGTAGCAGCGGTCGCAGTAGTAGTAGCAGCGGTAGCGGTAGTAGCAGTAGCAGCGGTAGCAGTAGTAGTAGCAGCAGCAGTAGCGGTAGCAGTAGTAGTAGCAGCGGTAGCGGTAGCAGTAGTAGTAGCAGCAGCGGTAGCAGTAGAAGTAGCAGCGGTAGCGGTAGTAGCGGTAGCAGTAGTAGTAGCAGCGGTAGCAGTAGTAGTAGCAGTGGTAGCGGTAGTAGCAGCGGTAGCGGGTAGCAGTAGTAGTAGCAGCGGTAGTGGTAGTAGTAGCAGTGGTAGCGGAAGCAGTAGTAGTAGCAGCGGTAGCGGTAGCAGTAGTAGTAGCAGCGGTAGCGGTAGCAGTAGTAGTAGCAGCGGTAGCGGTAGCAGTAGTAGTAGCAGCGGTAGCGGTAGCAGTAGTAGTAGCAGCGGTAGCGGAAGCAGTAGTAGTAGCAGCGGTAGCGGAAGCAGTAGTAGTAGCAGCGGTAGCGGTAGTAGCAGTGGTAGCAGTAGTAGTAGCAGCGGTAGCGGGTAGCAGTAGTAGTAGCAGTGGTAGCAGGTAGCAGTAATAGTGGTAGCGGTAGTAGCAGCGGTAGCGGAAGCAGTAGTAGTAGCAGTAGTAGTAGCAGTGGTAGTGGTAGCGGTAGCAGTGGTAGTAGCAGCGGTAGTGGTAGCACTAGTAGTAGCAGCGGTAGCGGGTAGCAGTAATAGTGGTAGCAGTAGCAGCAGCGGTAGCAGTAGTAGTAGCAGCGGTAGCGGTAGCAGTAGTAGTAGCAGCAGCAGCGGTAGCAGTAGTAGTAGCAGCGGTAGCGGCAGTAGCAGCGGTAGCAGTAGTAGTAGCAGCGGTAGTGGTAGCAGTAGTAGTAGCAGCGGTAGCGGCAGTAGCAGCGGTAGCAGTAGTAGTAGCAGCGGTAGTGGTAGCAGTAGTAGTAGCAGCGGTAGCGGTAGTAGCAGCGGTAGCAGTAGTAGTAGCAGCGGTAGCAGTAGTAGTAGCAGCGGTAGCAGCGGTAGCGGTAGTAGCAGCGGTCGCAGTAGTAGCGGTAGCGGTAGTAGCAAGTAGCAGCGGTAGCGGTAGTAGTAGCAGCGGTAGCGGTAGCAGTAGTAGTAGCAGCGGTAGCAGTAGTAGTAGCAGCGGTAGCAGTAGTAGTAGCAGCAGCGGTAGCAGTAGTAGTAGCAGCGGTAGCGGTAGTAGCGGTAGCAGTAGTAGTAGCAGCGGTAGCAGTAGTAGTAGCAGTGGTAGCGGTAGTAGCAGCGGTAGCGGGTAGCAGTAGTAGTAGCAGCGGTAGCAGCGGTAGCGGTAGTAGCAGCGGTCGCAGTAGTAGCGGTAGCGGTAGTAGCAAGTAGCAGCGGTAGCGGTAGTAGTAGCAGCGGTAGCGGTAGCAGTAGTAGTAGCAGCGGTAGCAGTAGTAGTAGCAGCGGTAGCAGTAGTAGTAGTAGCAGCAGCGGTAGCAGTAGTAGTAGCAGCGGTAGCGGTAGTAGCGGTAGCAGTAGTAGTAGCAGCGGTAGCAGTAGTAGTAGCAGTGGTAGCGGTAGTAGCAGCGGTAGCGGGTAGCAGTAGTAGTAGCAGCGGTAGTAGCGGTAGCAGTAGTAGTAGCAGCGGTAGCAGTAGTAGTAGCAGTGGTAGCGGTAGTAGTAGCAGCAGCGGTAGCAGTAGTAGTAGCAGCGGTAGCGGTAGTAGCGGTAGCAGTAGTAGTAGCAGCGGTAGCAGTAGTAGTAGCAGCGGTAGCGGGTAGCGGTAGTAGCAGCGGTAGCAGTAGTAGTAGCAGCGGTAGCGGGTAGCAGTAGTAGTAGCAGCGGTAGCGGCTAGCAGTAGTAGTAGCAGCGGTAGCGGGTAGCAGTAGTAGTAGCAGCGGTAGCGGCTAGCAGTAGTAGTAGCAGCGGTAGCGGTAGTAGCAGCGGTAGCAGTAGTAGTAGCAGCGGTAGCGGGTAGCAGTAGTAGTAGCAGCGGTAGCGGGTAGCAGTAATAGTGGTAGCGGTAGTAGCAGCGGTAGCGGAAGCAGTAGTAGTAGCAGTAGTAGTAGCAGCGGTAGTGGTAGCGGTAGCAGTAGTAGTAGCAGCGGTAGTGGTAGTAGTAGTAGCAGCGGTAGCAGTAGTAGTAGCAGCGGTAGCGGGTAGCAGTAGTAGTAGCAGCGGTAGCGGGTAGCAGTAGTAGTAGCAGCGGTAGCAGTAGTAGTAGCAGCGGTAGTGGTAGCAGTAGTAGTAGCAGCGGTAGCGGTAGTAGCAGCGGTAGCAGTAGTAGTAGCAGCGGTAGTGGTAGCAGTAGTAGTAGCAGCGGTAGCGGTAGTAGCAGCGGTAGCAGTAGTAGTAGCAGCGGTAGCAGCGGTAGCGGTAGTAGCAGCGGTCGCAGTAGTAGCGGTAGCGGTAGTAGCAAGTAGCAGCGGTAGCGGTAGTAGTAGCAGCGGTAGCGGTAGCAGTAGTAGTAGCAGCGGTAGCAGTAGTAGCAGCAGCGGTAGCAGTAGTAGTAGCAGCGGTAGCGGTAGTAGCGGTAGCAGTAGTAGTAGCAGCGGTAGTGGTAGCAGTAGTAGTAGCAGCGGTAGCGGTAGTAGCAGCGGTAGCAGTAGTAGTAGCAGCGGTAGCAGTAGTAGTAGCAGCGGTAGCAGCGGTAGCGGTAGTAGCAGCGGTCGCAGTAGTAGCGGTAGCGGTAGTAGCAAGTAGCAGCGGTAGCGGTAGTAGTAGCAGCGGTAGCGGTAGCAGTAGTAGTAGCAGCGGTAGCAGTAGTAGTAGCAGCGGTAGTAGTAGCAGTGGTAGCGGTAGTAGCAGCGGTAGCGGGTAGCAGTAGTAGTAGCAGCGGTAGTAGCGGTAGCAGTAGTAGTAGCAGCGGTAGCAGTAGTAGTAGCAGTGGTAGCGGTAGTAGTAGCAGCAGCGGTAGCAGTAGTAGTAGCAGCGGTAGCGGTAGTAGCGGTAGCAGTAGTAGTAGCAGCGGTAGCAGTAGTAGTAGCAGCGGTAGCGGGTAGCGGTAGTAGCAGCGGTAGCAGTAGTAGTAGCAGCGGTAGCGGGTAGCAGTAGTAGTAGCAGCGGTAGCGGCTAGCAGTAGTAGTAGCAGCGGTAGCGGGTAGCGGTAGTAGCAGCGGTAGCAGTAGTAGTAGCAGCGGTAGCGGGTAGCAGTAGTAGTAGCAGCGGTAGCGGGTAGCAGTAATAGTGGTAGCGGTAGTAGCAGCGGTAGCGGAAGCAGTAGTAGTAGCAGTAGTAGTAGCAGCGGTAGTGGTAGCGGTAGCAGTAGTAGTAGCAGCGGTAGTGGTAGCAGTAGTAGTAGCAGCGGTAGCAGTAGTAGTAGCAGCGGTAGCGGGTAGCAGTAGTAGTAGCAGCGGTAGCGGGTAGCAGTAGTAGTAGCAGCGGTAGCAGTAGTAGTAGCAGCGGTAGCGGTAGTAGCAGTGGTAGCGGAAGCAGCAGTGGTAGTAGTAGCGGTAGTAGCAGCGGTAGCGGAAGCAGTAGTAGTAGCAGCGGTAGCGGTAGCAGTAGTAGTAGCAGCGGTAGCGGTAGTAGCAGTGGTAGCGGAAGCAGTAGTAGTAGCAGCGGTAGTAGCAGTAGTAGTAGCAGCGGTAGTAGCAGCGGTAGCAGTAGTAGTAGCAGCGGTAGCGGTAGCAGTAGAAGTAACAGCGGTAGCGGTAGTAGTAGTATCTCTGCACACATTAAGCGCACACATTCTCATGTTTGTTTCCTGTGCACGCAGCTGTCTAACTCACTAGGCTCCATGGATCAGACCATGCAAGACCTCAAAAACAAATTCCTTCCCGGAGGAATGATGACAGATACATGGACACAGCAAGTGGGCACACATCCTGAAGACAGAAAGTGAGGAATTTCATTCATGAATCTAGTCATGTATCACAGTGAGAGAGAGTACTGCATGCTAAAATCACTGCAAGGGTTTTCTGGTGTGGGGAGGAACCCCAGATTATCCAATAACAGATGGAAAAGTATTTTTCAATCAATTATAATGAATGTATATACACAGCAGGTACGTGTCGAAAAGTAATACAATGTCTATCCACCCATCCATTTTCCATACCACTTATCCTACACAGGGTCTCAGAGCCTATCCCAGGGAACTCGGGGCACAAGGTGGGGGGGACACTCTGGACGGGGTACCAACCCATCACGGGGCCCAATCGCACACACACTCACACACCCATTCACACTACGAACAGTTTGGAAATGCCAATAAGCCTACAGCACATACCGTCTTTGGACTGGTGGAGGAAACCGGAGTACCCGGAGTAAGCGTACGGTCTAGTGGGTCAATATTAAGGGTACGGTCTAGTGGGTCAATATTAAGCGTACGGTTTAGTGGGTCAATATTAAGGGTACGGTCTAGTGGGTCAATATTAAGCGTACGGTCTAGTGGGTCAATATTAAGCGTACGGTCTAGTGGGTCAATATTAAGGGTACGGTCTAGTGGGTCAATATTAAGGGTACGGTCTAGTGGGTCAATATTAAGGGTACGGTCTAGTGGGTCAATATTAAGGGTACGGTCTAGTGGGTCAATATTAAGCGTACGGTCTAGTGGGTCAATATTAAGGGTACGGTCTAGTGGGTCAATATTAAGGGTACGGTCTAGTGGGTCAATATTAAGGGTACGGTCTAGTGGGTCAATATTAAGCGTACGGTCTAGTGTGTCAATATTAAGGGTACGGTCTAGTGGGTCAATATTAAGGGTACGGTCTTGTGGGTCAATATTAAGGGTACGGTCTAGTGGGTCAATATTAAGGGTACGGTCTAGTGGGTCAATATTAAGGGTACGGTCTAGTGTGTCAATATTAAGGGTACGGTCTAGTGGGTCAATATGAAGTGTACGGTCTAGTGGGTCAATATTAAGGGTACGGTCTAGTGTGTCAATATTAAGGGTACGGTCTAGTGGGTCAATATTAAGGGTACGGTCTAGTGGGTCAATATTAAGGGTACGGTCTAGTGGGTCAATATTAAGGGTACGGTCTAGTGTGTCAATATTAAGGGTACGGTCTAGTGTGTCAATATTAAGGGTACGGTCTAGTGTGTCAATATTAAGCGTACGGTCTAGTGTGTCAATATTAAGGGTACGGTCTAGTGGGTCAATATTAAGGGTACGGTCTAGTGGGTCAATATTAAGGGTAGGGTCTAGTGTGTCAATATTAAGGGTACGATCTAGTGTGTCAATATTAAGCGTACGATCTAGTGTGTCAATATTAAGCGTACGGTCTAGTGTGTCAATATTAAGGGTACGGTCTAGTGGGTCAATATTAAGGGTACGGTCTTGTGGGTCAATATTAAGGGTACGGTCTAGTGGGTCAATATTAAGGGTACGGTCTAGTGGGTCAATATTAAGGGTACGGTCTAGTGGGTCAATATTAAGGGTACGGTCTAGTGGGTCAATATTAAGGGTACGGTCTAGTGGGTCAATATTAGGGGTACGGTCTAGTGGGTCAATATTAAGCGTACAGTCTAGTGGGTCAATATTAAGGGTACGGTCTAGTGGGTCAATATTAGGGGTACGGTCTAGTGGGTCAATATTAAGCGTACAGTCTAGTGTGTCAATATTAAGGGTACAGTCTAGGACGTCAATATATATATATATATAAACCTTTCCACATTTTTTTGGTCAAATATGTTTATGTTGTCAAAGTATATCATTGGCTGGAAAACTTGATGTGGACATTTTGACTGAGCCAGGTTTCAGGGTATCAGGTTTGTCCAGATACACAAAGACAGGACTGGGACTGTTGTAAATTGTTTATTGTGATAGAAAGAGGTTAGTATGTACGGTTTTAGACTGACAGGTGAACATGGAGTTTCCTGTGATTGAACATGAAGTAGGGTTCAGTTAAGCGGGTTCAGTTAGGCTGATGGCGATGCACAGAGATCATTACTGACTCGCTCTTCGTCTTCCAGTGTGGAGAAAATCAAAGTTCTTCTCGACGCCATTACAGCCATCTATCAGCAGTTCAAGAAGGACAAAGCTGAGCGACGTGAGTACCACACTGATCATCACTTTCTATCATTCCAGTACAGTTACAGTCATAAAATCCCCCCCCCCCCTCTCTCTCTCTCTCTCTCTCTCTCTCTCTTTATATCTCTCTTTATATCTCTCTTTTATCTCTTTATCTCTCACTCTTTCTCTTTTATCTCTTTATCTCTCACTCTCTTTATCTCTCACGCTCTTTCTCTTTATCTCTCACTCTCTTTATCTCTCTCTCTCTCTCTCTCTCTCTCTTTATATCTCTCTTTTATCTCTTTATCTCTCACTCTCTTTATCTCTCACTCTCTTTCTCTCTCACTCTTTCTCTTTTATCTCTTTATCTCTCACTCTCTTTATCTCTCACGCTCTTTCTCTTTATCTCTCACTCTCTTTCTCTTTATCTCGCACTCTCTTTATCTCTCACTCTCTTTCTCTTTTATCTCATTCTCTTTTATCTCTCACTCTCTTGATCTGTTTTATCTCTTTATCTCTCTTTTATCTCTTCATCTCTCTATTTATCTCTCTCTTTTATCTCTTTATCTTTCTTCCCCCCTTTATTTCTCTCTTTTATCTCTTTATCTGTCTCTTCATCTCTCTTTTATCTCATCTCTCTTTATCTCTCTTTTATCTCTTTATCTTTCTTCCCCCTTTATATCTCTCTATTTCTTTATCTCTCTCTCTTTATCTCTCTCGTTTATCTCTTCATCTCTCTCTCATCTCTCCCTATCTCTTTTATCTGTTTATCTATCTCTCTCTTTATCTCTCTCTTATCTCTTTATCTCTCTTTATCTCTTTTATCTCTTTATCTTTCTTCCCCCTCTCTCTATATATTTCTCTTATCTCTCTCTTTATCTTTATTTCTCTTTCTCTTTATCTTTATTTCTCTCTCTCTCTCTCATCTCTTATTTCTCTCTTTCTCTTATCTCCCTGTCCCTCTCTCTGTCTTCATCTCTCTCCATCTCTCTCTCTCTCTCTCTTTCTCTCTCTTTTATCCCTCTCTCTTATTTTCTCTATTTTACCTCTCTCTTGCTCTCTCTCTTTCTGTCTTTTTCATATCTCTCTCTCTCCCCCTCTCTCTCTCTCTCTCTCTCTCTCTCTCTCTCTCCAGGTCTACCTTACAACGAAGAACAAATCCACAAATTTGACAAGTGAGCTTTTGCGTTCTTTGTATGTGCTTTACGATGTCTCGTTACTAGCAGTAATAGGACGTTCTCCCTCACGTCACTGACGTCACTTTGTACGATTAAAAGGCAGAAGCTGGTGTATCACGCCACCAAAGCCCGCACCCTGTTCACAGACGAGTGTGCGATGAAGTATCGACTCTTCATCTCCAAGAGCGAGGAGTGGATGAGGTACGTGTGAGTGTGTTCGGTGAGACGCTCGCTGTGTAGAAATCACAGCTTAAGATGTTTTTATTCTGACGTGAGGACGTGGCTTACTCTATACTGTTTAAGACTGAGGACTGGAGGAGCTACTGAACTCCGGTCAGCAAAAAATGTGACATTTAAAATTATATATATATATATAAATAAATAAAAAGAGCTAATTAGTTATGAAATCAGCAAGCCAGTAAATTATTAAGCACTACAACTACAGGAGGGAAACAGAAATAGACGTGAGAGAGAGACTTGTGTTGCAAAGTGTGGCTGGCCAGTTGCCATGGAAACTGAGGCAGAGAAGCTGCAGAGTAGCCAATCAGCACAAGATGATATCAGGGCCTTGTTTTTCATGCACGGCTCGGTCCGTGTGCGTACGTACGGGACAGAAAAGCACTCGTAATCTCGAGCCTTTGATTCAAATTCAGCAGCAAAGCCGAACCCGGAATGAATTTTTAATGTCTAATCAATTTCAACTGTCCAAGTGCACGATCAGATCTCAGGAACTGCTTTTACTTCATCATTTATATATATATTAAAATAAATAAGTAAGTAAACATTGCCAGATATCATTTTTTTCAACATCAGTACCAAACACAAACGCATCACTCTTCATGCTTACTATGAATAAAGAAAATGTGTGTGTGTGTGTGTGTGTGTGTGTGTGTGTGTGTGTGAGAGAGAGAGAGATGGACGTGTTAACATTCGAGTCCGCTCCGGAATTATCGGCACCCTTTATAAAACGTCATTCTAACTAGCTCCGTCTCACACGGGAATATATGAGCGAAATCGGACATTTACATTGAAGTAAATGAATTCAGAAAAGCTAATTATGGATAAAAAAGCACAATTATTGGCACCCAGGACTGATGTGTGACTTTTATCGTACTTGGTGAGATTGAAAAATAAACAGCAAGGTATGTGACACTAGTCAGTACAGTTAAAGGTTTTTCAGTGGTGTAGCGTGTGTGGTTAGACCGTTTACATCCAGAACAATCTGGTCGATGTGCAGATTTCAGACTCGGCGACCCCAATAATGCTGCTGTCTTCTGCGAATCTCCGGCTGTGGTGCTCGGAGATCCTTGAGTTTGTACTGTGTGATCAAAATACACTTGTGTGTTTATTTATCATCAACCGTTGGTTGATTTACGAAGGTGATGAATGATTAATGAAATTTGGCTCGTGTGCCACGTCGTATTTAATCCCCAGTGAAACAGGAAGTGATGGATGACTACGTAAGAGATCCTAAAGGCGCACATACTGTTTCAAAACGTATAGAAATACTAAACAACGTGCTCCGGTGACATTATGCTCATAAGGGGTACCAATAATTGCGATGTGGATTCGTTAAAAATATATATTTAATGTCTTTGATATAGGTTTTTTTTTTTTTTTTCTCCTTCGAATAAGTTCATGTTCAGTTAAACCAATTTTTTACCAGCGTGCCAATAATCCTAGCGCTCTAGAGATTTCCACGCATCGCAAACTGATTTAAACAAATTATTTGATGATTAAATTATTTATTTATTTATATATTTATTCACGTGCTAAATATGCATCTGTATTCGAGGTGTAAGTTCACGAAGGTCTTCCTCCTTGAGCCAGAGATTTGTGACGAATTTTTCCCGGCTTGTTTACCGGGAACGTAATGAGTTCTGAATCTAAGCGATGATGATGATGATGATGATGATGATGGTGTAATGAGTATACCGTTACAGGAAGGTGCATCACGTTAGGAAGCAGCTGCTGTCCCTGAACAACCAGTTTCTCAATATGGAACAGGAAGTGACCGTGATCATGCAGCGTGTGTACAAGGTAACGGCAACACGAAACACTGTTTGTGCGCCTCAGGTTGGTGAAAGGTTGAGAATAAAAGAAGTGGGAGTAGGAATTGTGAGCTCGTGTCTTGTGATTAGACACAGTCTGATGTGTGTCTTTAGATTCAGGAGCAGCTTCCACAGAAGATCATGCCCATCACATCGAGCGGCATCAAGCCCCAGGCTTACCTCAGCCAGAGCACTCTCGTGGAAATGACGGCGGGGTGAGTGTGTGTGTGTGTGTGTGTGTGTGTATGGGCGGTGGTGCAGACACTAACCTATATCCTGTTTTGAATTGGTGCCTAAGAATACCCGAATGAACATTCAGAAATCAGAAACACTCACATAGACATAACTACTTGCAAGGAGTGGCGGAAAAAGATTCTTTGAAGAAATGATCTCCGTCTTTCCTTGGCTGCGTGTGAAACCGTCTATAGTATCGTAGTGTATAGTATTGCACGACAGTATAATAGCTGTGGAACATAGCCTTCAGCAACAGGTGTTAGATGATCATTCAGCAGCCACAATAAAGCCATCCTAGCGCCTTTGATACTTTGTGGACACCTGACTATGACAGCCATATGTGCTTGGTGAACAGATTTATTCCCCTCTTTCACTGTTATAATGCGCTCCAGTCTTCTGGGAAGGCTTTCCACTAGATTTTGGAGCGTGACTGTGGGGGTTTGTGATCATTCAGCTACGAGAGTATTAGTGAGATCAGGTACTGAGGAGGTCTGGGGTGCAGTCGGTGTTCCAGTTCATCCCAAAGGTGTTCGGTGGTGTTGAGGTCAGGGTTCTGTGCAGGACACTTGAGATCTTCTACACCAACCTTCACACACCATGTCTTCACGGAGCTCGCTCTGTGCACAGGGACGTTATTCCACCGAAGAGAAATTGTAATGTTACAGCATACAAGTACATTCTATGCTAACTTTGTGGCTACAGTTTGAGGAAGAACCACATATGGGTGTGACGGTCAAGTGTCCACATACTTTTGTCCGTATAGCGTATGTACAGCTGCATTCGAATTCACACACAGACGTGTATTCACTGGAGACTGCACTGCTTTTTTCGTGTGTGTGTGGGAGGGTGCTCTGATTTCTTTATCGTTCTGAAGGATGAAGAAATTGAAAGAGGAGATGGAAGGAGTGGTCAAAGAGCTGGCAGAAAACAATCTCTTCCTGGAGAGGTAACTAACACGTCTATCTTTCACCATGCAGATCAGTTCACTGGTTTAATATGATTACTAAATAAATAAATAAAAAAACGTGTGTGTGTCCCTGCTTTAGGTTTGGCACTCTGACAGTAGATGGTGGACTGAGAAACGTGGACAGAATCTGAAAGCACAGCTACAAGAAAGAAAGAAATAGTTCAGATAAAAAAAGAAAAGAAAAGAAAAAAAAGAAATGAAATGGTCTGCATTGATTTTTTTTTTTTTTTTTTTTTTTTTTTTTTGGGCTTAAACTATTCCTTTAAAGCCACGGTTTATTTGAAGGGATAAATAAGATTTGCCAAATATATATTTCTGTATATATGTTAATGTAAATACTGGTCATCGAGAGAGGTTTTATTTCACTGTCGTTGTTTTTTTCCCCCTCCCCCTTTTCTTAATTCTCTCTGTAAGTTAAATAGGAGCAGCCTGCTTTTAAGCCTGATGTCCCGCTTATCTTGACGTCTATCCACCTGTGCTTGTATCCCATCCATTTATTATTTTTATTTCCCTCCCCCGCACTTCATTTTTCTAAGGCGCATACGATACGACCTTTGGATAATTAGACTGTATTCTGTATTCGTCTCTGAATGCCGCACACGCGCAACATTAAAGACTGCAAACCTGCTATTACTGTGGGGTTTTTTTTTTGCATTTCCAAGGCACTTGTATTCAAGTAAAACACAAAAGGTTTGTTTTGTATGAAGATAGAGGTGGTATCGCAGAGGCATCTTACAGAGATGAAGATGAAAATGATTTTACATTTGTGATATTTGAACGATTGAGAACAACAGGAGGCGTCGCCGCGATCGATGGCGTATCCTACTCCTCCATATGAACAGATAAGGCCTGCCAGGAACGTCACATTTCACACAAGCTATAGGAAAGGTGTGAGATACCAACGGCTGACTGCAGCACCCGAGAAACAGTGTAGCACGTTGTGTCCTGGGACACCGCAGCCTCAGGCCTGACGCGTAACGACTACAGTAAGAGCGAAACCGATGAATACATTGTGGTATGCCTTGTTAACCTCGAAGCTATTACTATGAGTCAACGAGTGTCATGGTTACGCAAGAGACTGCATGGTGACGGTGAGGTTTTATCTCATTCTGTGATGTGAACCTTAAGCAAATGTGTTCAACACACCGCCGCTGCATAAAATGGACTTCGATAATAGCGTTGCTTCTTATTTACAGCCCCTTCATCATCTCTCAACATCTCATCACACATCAGACTCCCATGGGGACCGTTATGAGAGTCACTCCATTCAGCCTTCGGGTCGCCATGACAACCGGACACGTTGCTACAGCGACATCTATGAGCATCGAATCTGCAAATGACAGCAAACCCACCTGGATGGTTTCGTGTGAACCGAACGTCATTCAAGCCCACGAAAGCTGACGTGACACTGATATTCCGGCTAACGCGATAATCACGTAGTTACCCATGAGTAGTCAAACAGTGTAGTTTACACATGATGGTGCGGTATTCTAGTGTTTTATTTATTTGTTTGTTTATTTAACATTTTTAAAATGATTGTTGTTATTAAAATATTGATCGTGACCGGTGATAGAAAGGTAGAAAGTTGATTTGTACACTAGAGGGCGTCCATGGATCAGAAGGTTTACAGAGTGGGGGGGTATGATGGGGTATGATGGGGACCCATCATACCACCACTTAGCATAATGTAAAAGTGCTCGCTAAAATCCTCGCCGTTCTCAAGTAATGCCGAAATACAAGAATAAACTGTTCGTAATTATTTTAGATATAAAAATCAAATCCGATGAGGTTATGTACAAATACCTGCTTTTTTCTTTTTTCCCCGCAGTTGTTTAATGCCTAGGTAGCTAATGGCCCAGTGCTAGCCCACACATCAATTTTTCATCAAATGAACTCATGTCAATGTGGGTCTCAGAACACCTCCGTACGCTGTGATGAGACTGTGTTTCAGGCACGAGGTCAACTAGGACACTTTAAGCGAGATGCCACACTCTCAGAAAGATGGTATTAAACTGTATTGTATCTTCCCGTGTCACAGGGCTGGTACCTTATCATTTGTACCACTAATATACTGTACGCTATATGGCCAAAGGTATCCGTTGCAGTCTTATTGAACGATGGGCACTAATATGGATTTGGTCCACTTTTGCTGCTATAACAGCTTCCACTCTTCTGGGAAGGCTTTCCACTAGATTTTGGAGCCTGGCTGGAGGGATTTCTGTCAATTTGGCCACAAGAGCGCTAGTAATGTGCGAGATGGTCTGGGGTGCAGTCGGTGTTCCAGTTCAACTCAGAGGTGTTCAGTGGGGTTGAGGTCAGGGATCTGTGGAGGACACTCGAGTTCTTCCAGTCCAAACTTTGGTAAACCGTGTCTTCATGGAGCTCGCTTTGTGCACAGGGACGTTGTGATGCTGGAACAGGTTTGGGGAAGAACCACATACAGTAACGTTTGGCCATAGAGTGTATCTTTCACATGGAAATATGAACAGCTTTAGTGTACCTTTAAAAAGATTAAAGGAGCAGAATCAGACCTTATATACTGTAGTTACCTACTATTGTAAAGCTTTAAAAAAGGCACTATTCTAAGTAAAAGACATACTAAAAGGGGCAAGGAGTGGTAAATAGTTCACTTTTTCTTCTTCTTCTGGGCCATTTTGGCCTAGTTTTTAAAGGATGCAAAATATTAATAGTGATACTGATCAATACTGATTGATAATAATGTTCAACAGTTAAGCTAACCCTCATAATCCAAAGCATTTTTGGCCCAAAATGATCTGGTATCTGGGTGTCGCCTACTACAAACGATCAGCTGTTAACCATTATTACCATTATTGGTCCTTAATGGTATCCATTAGATATAACAAACCATTACAGTTTTCCATCAAAACCAATACAATTCCCATTATAGCATTCAAACCAGTACAAATTCTCAGGTCTATAAGGCAAGTGATGTGATTTTGGCAAACACGTTTAGCATGATGCTAATTTGTGGTGTAAATGAGACTAAAGAAGGGAAAGAAATTTGGACACTAGATATCTTCTGGCTGCACTGTTTGGGTCCTAGTTTTCTGAATAACAGACTGCCTTTGACAGACTTTCACATAGACTTGACTTTGTAGGCTAAATCTGGATATTTTATTTGATTTATTTCCTTTTTCGTTCAGGCACACGCTGTTCTCCTCAGACTCCACCACAGCTGTGATGGCTGAGGAGAACGTGCCATGGTGGATTTGATGGTGAAACCGTCATTTAGCTGTGTAGACACACACACACACATGCGCGCGCGCCCGCACGCGCGCGCCCGCTCAAGTCTCTCAGATTTGGCGGCAGCGCGAGCGCGTTGGATCTACCAACCACCGTTGGAAAGACCACACGTCCTCCAAAAGACCCTCGTTTACGATTAAGCACTGGTTTCGTTTCCTGAATAAAAATAAAAATAAAAAAAAAAGAAGAAAACAGAAGGATTTCTGTCGCTGCAGGAAAATGAGATGAAGTCGGGCGGGTTCTTGGCACGGATGAGATTTTTGAGGATGCTGCGCGAGCGAGGAGGAAACGGGAACGGTAACGGCTCAGGGATGTGTGAAGTCAAAATCGAAAAAGCGCTTTCCACGAGGTGAGGTATGTAAACCGAGTGTGTGTGTGTGTGTGTGTGTGTGTGTGTGTGTGTGTGTGTGTATGTGTGTGTTTTCTCCGCCTTTTTTTTTTAAACAAAAAATCTTTATATTAGGCTAAGTGTTTCATCAATAGGAGGAAGAGAAGGGAAACAACAGCGCGCGCGTTGACAAACTACTTGCATGACACGCTGTTGACACACTACAATCTCATTCATGACCATCACAATGACCTTTACACCATCACCAATCTCATTCATGACCCTAACAATGACCTTCACACCATCACCAATCTCATTCATGACCCTAACAATGACCTTCACACCATCACCAATCTCATTCATGACCCTAACAATGACCTTCACACCATCACCAATCTCATTCATGACCCTAACAATGACCTTTACACCATCACCAATCTCATTCATGACCCTAACAATGACCTTTACACCATCACCAATCTCATTCATGACCATAACAATGACCTTCACACCATCACCAATCTCATTCATGACCCTAACAATGACCTTCACACCATCACCAATCTCATTCATGACCCTAACAATGACCTTCACACCATCACAAATCTCATTCATGACATCACAATGACCTTCACACCATCACCAATCTCATTCATGACATCACAATGACCTTTACACCATCACAAATCTCATTCATGACCCTAACAATGACCTTCACACCATCACCACTCATTCATGACCATAACAATGACCTTCACACCATCACCAATCTCATTCATGACCATAACAATGACCTTCACACCATCACCAATCTCATTCATGACCCTAGCAATGACCTCACACCATCACCAATCTCATTCATGACCCAAACAATGACCTTCACACCATCACCAATCTCATTCATGACCATAACAATGACCTTCACACCATCACCAATCTCATTCATGACCATAACAATGACCTTCACACCATCACCAATCTCATTCATGACCATAACAATGACCTTCACACCATCACCAATCTCATTCATGACCCTAGCAATGACCTCACACCATCACCAATCTCATTCATGACCCTAGCAATGACCTCACACCATCACCGATCTCATTCATGACCATAACAATGACCTTCACACCATCACCGATCTCATTCTTGACCATCACAATGACCTTCACACCATCACCAATCTCATTCATGACCATAACAATGACCTTCACACCATCACCGATCTCATTCTTGACCATCACAATGACCTTCACACCATCACCAATCTCATTCATGACATAACAATGACCTTCACACCATCACCACTCATTCATGACCATAACAATGACCTTCACACCATCACCAATCTCATTCATGGCATCACAATGACCTTCACACCATTACCACTCATTCATGACCCTAACAATGACCTCACACCATCACCACTCATTCATGACCCAAACAATGACCTTCACACCATCACCACTCATTCATGACCATAACAATGACCTTCACACCATCACCGATCTCATTCATGACATCACAATGACCTTCACACCATCACCGATCTCATTCTTGACCATCACAATGACCTTCACACCATCACCAATCTCATTCATGACATAACAATGACCTTCACACCATCACCACTCATTCATGACCATCACAATGACCTTCACACCATCACCAATCTCATTCATGACCATAACAATGACCTTCACACCATCACCGATCTCATTCTTGACCATCACAATGACCTTCACACCATCACCAATCTCATTCATGACATAACAATGACCTTCACACCATCACCACTCATTCATGACCATAACAATGACCTTCACACCATCACCGATCTCATTCATGACCATAACAATGACCTTCACACCATCACCAATCTCATTCATGGCATCACAATGACCTTCACACCATTACCACTCATTCATGACCCTAACAATGACCTCACACCATCACCACTCATTCATGACCCAAACAATGACCTTCACACCATCACCACTCATTCATGACCATAACAATGACCTTCACACCATCACCGATCTCATTCATGACATCACAATGACCTTCACACTATCACCAATCTCATTCATGGCATCACAATGACCTTCACACCATCACCAATCTCATTCATGACATCACAATGACCTCACACCATCACCACTCATTCATGACCCAAACAATGACCTTCACACCATCACCACTCATTCATGACCATAACAATGACCTTCACACCATCACCAATCTCATTCATGACCCTAACAATGACCTTTCTACCATCATCACTCATTCATGACCCTAACAATGACCTTTCTACCATCACCACTCATTCATGACCATAACAATGACCTTCACACCATCACCGATCTCATTCATGACCAACACAACCAATCATCACCAATCTCCAATCTCATTTTGTCCTGTATAAACAAAGAATACATTTCTGTCAGCACCATGTTCTCAGCGTCACAGATGGATGAATGGACAGAAAGTTGGAGTACAGCAGGACTGATTCATTCATTGTGTGCCATCACAACACTGCAAAAAATCCACATCTTAAAGGCTCAGCAGGAGGAAATATCTTGAATATAATCAAATGTATCTAGTATTTCCTGTTATCACAGGAAGATCACAATAAACCAAATATACAATTGGTAAACCATTTTCTAGTCATTTCTATTGTTATCAAGTATTCCTCTATTGGCATAATTTTGGCACATTTATTTACAGAAATAAGCTTGAAATTAGTAAAAAAAAGTCGAGAAATAGTCATATATTTGAATCACTGTAATATTATTTCAGGAATTACTAGCTAAATTTGTCTATAATCAAGACATTTTGACCCTTCTAAGCATTTTTTGTACAAGATGTCACATATGGACGAGTTAAATTTCTCCCAGAAAGCCACATCTGCTTCCCGTCCTAGTAATAAAAACAAGACAAAACAAAAAAAAAACAGCAGCAGTTTGATCAGAACTGGCGGCCATGTCGCTCTGGCTCGGTTTGATAACAGCTGTTGCCGGGGAATGGAGGACAGCGATAGAGAAAAGAGGCCACTGGGGTAAACAGAGTGCTGAGATAAGTGCAGGGCTGCAGGGAAATGAGCGCTGTCTCTGGGAGCCGGTGTTTAGAACGCATTCCCTCGATGCACTTAATGAATAAATGAGAGTGAAGGTCAGGTGTAGTGTTTGTACAGCGAAGCACATGGCGCTGTGTTTTTTTGTTTGTTTTTTTAAACCAGATTGTAAGTCTATGTCCAGTGCACCATTCAGAACATGGCGATGGCTAGAAGCCCTGCCCCTTTCCCTACTTACACGTCATTTCTGAGCGTTGTTTAATTAAGACAGACGACTGCCGAAACGCTTCATGACGCATATACACGCGCTACACTTAGCCAAGCGTTTTGTCAAAGGACCCTGGGTTTTGGCAGATCCGTATTTGGATACAACAATAGCCAGTGTTCAACAAAGCAGCTTCACAGAACTCCAGATGGAGATTAGAATCCCCGGGACGACACGAGGAAGAAACCTTGAGAGGAACCAGACTCCAAAAGGGAAGTGTCTGTGAAAGGATGAGGATACTGTGAATACGAGTCACGAACAGTCTTTACGATTACACAAGCGCTTCTTGGCTACAAAAAAAACAAAAAAAAAACAATCGACAGCGTCCAGGTGAAATTATGCCCCGAAGACAGGGTGAGACTTGTTTGCGTGTACTGTTTTTATATTTAGGGTTCCCATATACCATCTACACCAGCGCGGAGCGAGCGACGAGGGCAGAAAGATCCGAGCAGATGTCGAGCTTCCGGATGAATCAGGCAGGTCCATGTACACCTGAAGGCTTGATTACCTAAACCCCAGCATGATAAACGAACGCTTTGTAATTCATCGGAAACGAAGCAATGTTAGGAACGTTTATTAACAGAGAGATCACGTGATGTTCCTGTGGGCGAGCAGGCTCACTGCAAACTGCAGGAATATTGTATATATATTTGTATATATATATATATATTTCTGTATGAAAGATTCCTGTCATTTAGAAGTTTAAATGAAAAAATGAATCTATTTATATCAATATGTTTACATTTACCATTAAATAGTGACTAACTACAAGGCATTGTATAAGCAGCAACAGCACATGTTGGAATTTTTTTTTTTTTTTAAATAAATAAAATAATCGTGCACTCTTTAAGGACAGGGCTGCTCTCGAGGAACCGCGCCGGCTTCCGAGAAATCTCCCCTTCCTAATTTTACCTTCACCCATTTTTCCATCCGTGAACAGCAGCTCATCGCTTTAATTGCGCTGACATCACCTCGTCAGCTTTATCGCATACACGGAAGCCGACACGGGCCGCCGTTCTCCGAAGTAATCACCGGAGCGTGCGCTGTACAACTTCATTAAACGATCGCCCCTTGCCGTTTCTATTCCCCGAGCATCCTGACGAGCCGCTCGCCGCCAATCAGCTGAGGCAGGAAAATCCTAATGAGCTCAAACGTAAATGGGCCACGGACACCATCATCGCTGATCTGCAGCTCGTTTCCAGGACGAAACCTCAGCGGGAGAATAACAATCGTCGTCGAAACGTATCATCCCGTGAACACAAAAGGCCAGTGTTGTGCTGCCGTCGTGCGCAGGGGACTATCTGGATTGTATCGCCATGGAAACGTATTTTGTCACGTCCCGTTAGGGGAAAGTGCGGTAACGCTGATAACAGTGAGCGATTCGAGCTACGTTCAGTCGTCACGGTGCACGGACACGACGTTCTGTCGCCGTATCATAACGAGTGAATCCTGAGCGAATCATGAGCGTCGATGCCAGCGAAGGAGAGCATGACGTGGCAGGAGTGGTATAATATAGGACAGGAAACGTGTGTAGACTTTGAGGCTTTAAGAAATCGCGAAACGTGAGCATGCGAACACACGAAGCCGTCCCACTCGTCTCGATATTGATAACGGTGTGAATTGTCAAGCGTACGGAAGCACCTGATATGCTCAGGTCCCAAAATGGTACATGGCTTTCATTGCGTTCATCCCTGCTAGTCGCTGAAGTACTACTTCCTGAAGTAAAGGTTGAAGGAAAACGAAAAGTGTCGGGCAAGTGAGCTGGTAGTCCGCATGTGGCGCAACAAAAAGCCAACATGGTATACTATACGCATGGTATACTCTCTCTCTCTCTCTCTCACCTGTCAGAGTGACACGAGCCAATCATCCTGTGGGCTTCTGTGAGGTACGTGGAAGACTGCAGGTAGTGATTTTCCTCTGTGCGTGTCATACGTGCCCGCTTCAAATGTCTCAGAAGAACTAGGTATTCATCTTCGCAGTCCCCAGCTGGTAATAAATGTAGTTAGCTAAGCAACAAATCGATTAGCTGCTAGCAAATCAGCTGATACGGAACTGTGAAAATGCAGACCTGGACTGGTAATGTGTGTGTGTGTGTGTGTGTTGCCTTGCAGTGTTTATTCCTGCCTAGTGCTCAAGTGTCCTCGTGAAATACTCCAGAACTATGACCCTGACTAGAATGAAATGCTAGTACTGAAACTGAATACTTGTACGCTAGCTCTATGAATAAACATCGCAGAACTCAGCGGATTGGTGCTTTAAATAAACCTTAAAGGCTTTTATTCATGACATTTCTCTGTCGTTGTGCTGCAGGTCCGACTTACCACAGGAACAGAGATGGTGTACGCTCTGCCGATGGACGCCGCGAAGCCGTCGTTGCACACGGCGCTCATGACGTACCTGATGCCGAACAATTCGGAGAGGGACAACGCGTCGAGACTCGCAGCCAGTTCACCCACGCCCGTCTGCAATCTGGACACGTCCTCGCTCCAACCAAACAGCAGCCGGGTGTCCTACGAGCTCACTCCGGCGGAAGTGACCGTTCTCGGGCTGATCTTTGGCGTCTTTTGGCTAGTCTCGGTTCTAGGGAATGCTTTGGTGTGTCTGGTGATACACCGCAGCCGCAGGACTCAGTCGACCACCAATTACTTTGTGGTGTCGATGGCTTGTGCCGATTTGCTCTTGAGCCTGGGCTGCGCGCCGTTCGTTCTGCTCCAGGTCTCGTCCGGGTATTGGCCCCTGAGCGCGGCGGCCTGCAGGGCAGTGCGGTACATCCAGCACTTGTGTCCTGGTGTGCAGGTCTACGTGCTCCTCTCCATCTGTGTGGATCGCTTCTACACCATCGTGTATCCACTGAGCTTCAAAGTGTCCCGGGAGAAGGCGAAACGCATGATCCTGGCTTCTTGGCTCTTCGACGCGGCGTTCGTCTCCCCGTGCCTCTTTTTCTACGGATCTTCCTCGGCAGTCGCGCAGAGACACTGCGAATTTTTCCTCCCGGGATCTTGGGATGGTCTGGCCTACGCTCTGATTCACCTCCTGTTCGGGTTCCTGGTCCCAGCACTTCTCATCTTATCCTTCTACCAGAGGGTAGTGCGCTACATCTGGCGGATTAGCGCGGACAGACGCACGGTGCGCAGGACTATGAACATCGTGCCCAGAACAAAAGTCAAAACCATCAAGATGTTCCTGATGCTCAACACCGTGTTCCTCCTCACATGGATGCCTTTTTACGTAGCACAGCTTTGGCATCCCGATATATCTGCTGGGCCCAGCAGGCAGGGGGCGCTGTTCTTTGTCGCAATCGCATGGATGTCGTTCAGCTCCACCGCTTCGAAGCCAACGCTCTACTCGGTGTACAACGCCAATTTCAGACGAGGGATGAGAGAGACGTTCTGCATGTCGTCCATGAAGTGCTACCGGAGCAACGCGTACACCATCACCGCAAGTTCACGGATAGCCAAGAAAAACTACGTGGGCGTCGTAGACTTGCCTGCGCCGCCAAAAACTCTGATCAAAGATTCCGTTTATGACACTTTCGACCGAGACGCCAAAGAGAAAAAACTGGCATGGCCTATAAGCGTCAACCCACCGAACACGTTCGTATAGAACAGCGCGGTGACGAGTCCGTCCGAACGTACTCGAAGCTGCTCAGGTTCACTTTGCTTCGTTTTGTTTTGGAAACACACCTAGCATCGAGCACTGAAAGCGCTATACCTATTGTCAATCTAACCGAACCTGACGAGCAGGACACGACAAAAGCAAAAAAAAAAAAAAAAAAAGTTGAACCGACAGTAGCCGGGCGTCTAGCTCGCGTGTTCACGAGGAGACGCGCTTTCGTCTTATTTCTGTCTGTAACATGTCACGTAATGTTCGATTCCTGTATGTTGTTGTTTCTCGTGATCATAAATGTCGTGATGCAGGTTGGAAGACGCTCACTGAGACGAAGGACCCGCGAGTCTGTCTCATCGATATGTCCGTGCAGTCTAGATGTGTCCCGCGGGTCCGTGTGAGCGACGTCGTCTACACCGCAGTCGACGGACGGGCTTTCGACCGACGCTTTCGTTTCTTACCATCGAGTGTTACTTTCTGTAGGGATCACGTCCTTTTCCAGCAAACTGTCCAAAACTGTACTGCGTTAAACAACGATGAGCAAAGAAGAAGAATAAAAAGGAATCTGTTGCATATCAAATGCGGGCTCATTTTCTTCATGTGATCGCCGTAGAGCAGACGGCATGATTTACGCTTTTTTTTATTATTTATTTATTTTTTACGGACCGCAAACGAGCGTTAGAAAGACGCCGATCCGTTTACACGACGACCGTCCAAGCGAAAGACGTCGGATCTTTCACTGTAGAATCGTACCGTCGTTACGCGAGACATACATTTCCGAGGTCGGAAAAAGCCACGAGGTTCCTTTCCTCATGATGAGAATCGAAACGCACGATCAGACGTCCATGTCCCGGCGTGTCCGTTCTGACTTTAATCGGCGCTAGGCGATTTCCGTTTTTAAAAGTCTATACATTCAGGTTGCAGCCGTGTTCCGTACAATACGACGTTTATATGCGTACATACGGGGATATTCCTGTATACGCGGTTGTTGTAAGTACGCCCGAGATACCGAGCCTACAGCACAGCTAAGCAGCGGTCAGCACCCACAATTCCTCGCGGACCGAGCACGTCCATCCTTCCAGTGGGTTTCCTGAATACGGTGTTTATGCAACACATTTCTGATTAAAAACAGGAACGTTCCAGGGGTGGAAATCAGGATTTGGCGAATCAGAATCTGTATCGGTCACTCGGATTGCGACTCGATACTAATCGGAATATCGGGTGAATAGTTTCGATACCAGATAACTCAAGGGGCGTCGCCACGACGTCTCCATGGATACCGCACGACGTCTGAGAGACGCCGCCTAAAACGGTTCGCGGCTCAAAACTTTAAAAACAAGCCGTCGTTTGCTTTTTCCTTACTTTTCAAGTCTAGATCTTGGGAAATAGGAACGCCGAATCTTAAGCTGATGAGAAATGGTGATAAGCTATGAATAACGATCAGTTGGGGGGAAAAAATAGAAATAACCTTTACATAACCTCGTAAGAAACGAGTACGCTGACGGATTTTAAATATATTATATAAATATATAAATATATATATAAATAAATTTTTAAATGAAGCTCATTACTGACTTAAATAGTCAGAAGTACTGAATCAAAACTTCATAACCACTGACAAACCCAGTACAGGAAAGAGATCTTAGTAGGCGTGTACGCTAAGCAATTGCACATCTTTATTTTATATATATATATATATATATATATATATATATATATATATATATATATATATATATATATATATATACACACACACATATATTTTGTTACATAGACAAATAGTTTCAGCTTTTGACAACAGTTCTTTACATACTTTATACATAAATAGAAAAATATCCATATATATTTCTGTGCAAAATAATGACATTATTGGAAACGGACAGGCAGGAAACAGGGGGAACACAAACGCGTCGATGTTCGACGGCACATTATCCATCCAGTCTTTTTTTGCACTCGATGTTGATTTGTTTTGTGTCGCGTACACCGTGAAACATGATCTGATGTGTCTTCGACTCGGTTTTGGTTTAGAACGAAGAGTTCCGTTTCTAATTATAAACATAATTCTTTCTTTCAGCGCACTGTCCAGTGTGAATACGCACATGTTCGGGGGGGGGGGGGGGTCTTTAAAGAAAAAATACATATATATATATCGGTTCGGTTATTCGACAAGTTAAGACAGCGCAATTAAGAAGTTGAACATGATTCCTCGGCATTCTAATGAGAACTTCTTCAGAAACTTTACAAATATTATAATATCAATGCAGAGTGTAACACAGAGAGAGAGAGAGAGATGAGGGAACGACTGGTTATCACGGCTATAACATAAGGGAGAACAGGAACGAGACGCACAGAGAGAGAGAGACTATGTTTACATGGACAGCAGTAATGTAATTATGGACGTTATTCTGAATAAGACAATAATGTGATTAAGGTGTTTACATGATACATGTAGATGCATGTATTTCTCCTACTACAGGCCTATAGCAGGTAAGTATGCGGTTTGGGACGCGGCCGTGCTCTCTCGTTTGCCGCTAAACGGTCGAGCGCTGCCGTGTGTGATCGTGTCCTGTCGCACAATGTGGTGGAAACTCCGTCACGACGTTAATAGTGTGATTAAGGTGTGTACGTATCTGTAATACACGTCCATAACACGACTAAAACAGGAATACTCCACACGTCTTAATTCCATTCGTGTTTACTTCGAGTATGACTTTAATCTGATTAAGGTCATCAGTAGTCTCTGTTTACATGCTAGTTTCTTAGAGTATAGAGTATCGTCTTAATCGGGTTCATATCGGATTATTGTTGTCCGTGTAAACGTACTAAGAGGAAGAGGGAGGGAGGGAGGGAATGAGAGAGAGAGAGGGAGGGAAAGAGAGAGAGAGGGAGGGAAGGAATGAGAGAGAGGGAGGGAAGGAATGAGAGAGAGGGAGGGAGGGAGGGAGGGAATGAGAGGAGAGGGAGGGAAGGAGGGAGAGGGAGGGAGGGAAGGAGGGAATGAGGGAGAGGGAGGGAGGGAGGGAGGGAGGGAATGAGAGAGGGAGGGAGGGAATGAGAGAGAAGGAGGGAATGAGAGAAAGAGAGGGGAGGGGGGGAGAGGGAGGGAAGGAGGGAATGAGAGAGAGGGAGGGAAGGAGGGAGAGGGAGGGAATGAGAGAGAGAGAGGGAGGGAGGGAGGGAGGGAATGAGAGAGGGAGGGAGGGAATGAGAGAGAGGGAGGGAGGGAGGGAGGGAATGAGAGAGAAGGAGGGAATGAGAGAGAGGGAGGGGGAGAGAGAAAGAGAGAGGGGGGGGGGAGAGAAGGGGGAAATGCAAGTGAATGTATCAACATAATACAGAGTATCATATCACAGACTTCCAGACAGAAGATCAGATGGCAAAAGTTTTACAGTGACTAAAACAAACAAACAAACAAACAAAGCTGAATCCACGTTTTATTTCGTGGAGGAAAAAGGAAAGTGCGTTATGTTTCGGTAAGGAATAAATACACACGAAACGAAAGTTCGCTCCGTAACTTCGCTTCACGAAATCAACAGGAGCGAAGAGCTTTAACCCAGTGCTATGCAAATCTTCGGATTTCTTTAAAGTGCTTAGAGCTTTAATGGTTCTGGCCACGCCCCCGACGCGTGCACGCGTCTCGCTTGTCCTATCACGCTTCACATCGGTGGCTTTTCTGACTTTCTGAAATCTGCAAGAACTCGCCACTTCACCTCGTTCTAACTCGGAGACGGGAATGATGACCTGAATGATGACTCTTACCAAGACAATACTGTGGACTTGAAGAGATTTAGTGTTCCTCACCCAGTTTCCTCCTAAACAACTAACAAAACCCCCAAACACCTGTGTGTGTGTGTGTGTGTGTGTGTGTGTGTGTGTGTGTGCGCGTGCGCTATGTGTGTGTGTGTGTGTGTGTGTGTGAGACTGAAGCACTGTTCCATCATCCTTCATATACACCAGTGTACGTAGCTCTATTTCTCCACCCCGTCGCTCTCGGAGTAAGCTGGACCGTCTTTAAAAGAGAGCCGTCTAACGTTTAACCTAAGTCGACTTGCTCTGGCTGATGCCCGATAAGCTGTATTTGCCATTTTTGGGTGTTTTGTTGGTGCCGCTGCTTTGCGAGCCTTTCTGATCATCTCCGGTTAGGAGAGCTTTGATTTCCGACGGGATTTTTCCTTGGTCCATGGCGATGCACCACTGCTTGTACTGAAAAAAAAAACAAACAAAAAAAAACACACACACACACAGAGAGAATAAACGTTAACATACTGTCAGGGTTTACACATTTCGACAATCAAAACGTCTCCTATTATGACGTCAAAGCCTTCAGACCCGGTCTTAACCCCCGTCTCGAATCGAACGCGTCTCGTGGAGCAGTCTAACCGGTTTCAGTGGCCGGGGCAGGAAACGTCACGTGTAGCGTGAATACTAATGAGGTGTTTAAATAAACCATGAAGAGTTTTTGTGCATAGTACATGATTAAGAAGAGTTTGGAAACCCGCCTTCAGGTCTGGAATGATTATTTATATTCGGTTCGTCCTCTTGTCAGTCATTTTTATAGACACATGCCCTACCAAACCCGGCTGAATGAACTTGCTAATGCTAACTCTAGTCAGCATGCTAACTATATAGGGTCTAGGGGCGGAGCTTTGTGTACACAGATAGGAATGAGGGCGGGCTCAAAGACGCGAAAATTTTTTAAAAATGTACTTCTCATTCAACTCTGTGTATTTACAGTTAGAGAGCTTTCTTTCTTTTACAATTCTTTCCTAATGCATCTTCAAAAGAATCATTTGAATAGATGTAAATATTGATGAGTTTATAGTATTAAACAGAGCAGATATAGATCATTTAAATCACGAGCTGAAATTCACGCTGCTGTCTGAAAAAGTCCAATAGACGATATTTATCATTTCTTAGTACAAATAATGTGGACAAATATGTAGAAATGAATTTAAAAAAATTTTAAATAATGTAAACCAGAACAAGTGTATTACGTAGCTGGAAAAACAAAAACAAACAAACAAACAAAAAAAAAACGACTTCAGGTCCAGAATATTTGTTCATATTTGGATTGGCGTCTTGTCTGTCGTTTTATAGACACGCCCCCCAACACCCCTTCGTATACTCTTAGATCAGAGGTTCTCAACATTTTGTAACTAAAGCCCCCTCAATTTTGGGGGCGGGACTTAACAAGTAAAAAAAAAAACAATTATGCAAATCTTATTCAACTCCTCCCATTTAACCGTGAAGCGCCTTGAAACATGCGGCGCTATTTGATGTGTTGACGTAATTTCCACTGAAACAGGAAGTCAGGGGCGGGACATAGAGTGGCCCCTCCCCTTTTTTAAACAGCCAATAACGTTTAGCTCAACTCACAGCCTGTGCTAAGTTAGTAACGTGGATTTTTATAACGTTCGAGACGGGGACACTTCAGCTTCTAGAGGGCGTTCGATTGGGCAGAAAATCTGACGAGAAGCTGAAGTGCAGAATGATGTCATCGAAACCGTTGATCCGTATTGATGTTAGAGACAGACTGTACATTTTGAATGTGTATATCTTCTACGTGCGAGTTTTGGAGCGCACTAGCTCATAGATCATAGATCTAACTTTACTCTGAACATGGAGGACGTGACGAACCCACCATCTCTAGTTCTTCTCTCAGGGCGCAGATGGCTCTCTCTTTGCTGGACACCAGCTCCTCCAGGTACTGGTAGCGCAGCTTCTTCCTGGCTCGACATTCTCGCGCGCTCTGTCTGCTGCGTTCCAACTTCGCCTTCAGGTCGATCTTAGCCGGCTTTCGGCCGCGTTTCCCCGGTTTCTTCACCTTTCCACCAACCATCTGTTGAGAAAAGGGAGAGGCTGACGTTACGCTAACGCTAATCTTATGTCAAGAAATGTTACATTTAGTAAAGAAAATAACTGTTGCTACGTAACGAAACAGGAATAAAAAGTGTCGTTCTTTAATACACAGAAAAATCTCAAGTGTTGGCAAATTGCTGTGGTATAAGAGGAATAAGAGACTTTGGGACGCGCTGTAATAGAAAAAGCATCAACATTTAGGTGGTAATGCTGTAGTGTTATCATAATTAAAATATAAACAATATACAGTCCCCTCCGAAACTACTGGAACGGCAAGGCCGATACAGTGAAGACATTTGGGTTTGAGATCAAAAGATGAATGAACTTGATAAGAAAGTTTGGAATTTCAGCTTTCATTTCCTGATATTTATATGTGGACGTTTTAAACGACATAGAACACAGCACATTTTCTATCAGACCACCTAATTTGCATGCAAGCAAAAATATCTCAACATGTGACTGACCGGTGTTTCTTCTGACCCAGGCGTGTCTTGTTAGATTGAATGTTTAAACAATAAATAGCTCTGAACATCTACTCTTGGTTTGAGCCTTCAGTTTCACCTGTGAAGACTGCGCTTGTTGTTAAAAAGGACAAACCAACAAGAAGACCAGAGAGCTGTCTATGGGAGAAAAGCAAGCCGTTTTGAAGCTGAGATAAAAGCCAAGGTTAGCTTTTTTGCTAAGAAAAGGGGCGACTAACGTTACGAAAGAGAAAAGTTTAACTAGTAAAGAGAAAAGCAATGTTGATTATATGATCAAAAAGGGATTTTTTTATTTATTTAAATTTTTTTAAGTGTCAATCTTTAATGAATAAAAATGATCGGAAATAAATAAACTTCGCGTGGAAAGGTATCACATCACTCCACAGTATAATAAAATAAAACATAATATATATAATAATATAATATATAGCATTATAATCTATACTATATCCCTATAACAGCATGAACATCAAGACAACATTACAGTTATATATATATATATATATATATATATATATATATATATATTATATAATATTATTAATAATATATTAGAATTTTATTACCATATCTTTAGTGTTTATTAATGCTTATTATTAAGAATTTTTTTTAATCATTAAAATCTTAATACAATTTTTTTTTAATTCTGAGAAAAAATGAAGAAGAAGGTTAAGTTAAAGAAATGTCAAATGGTTAAAATATGAGAACACTGTTACGTGAGAAAATGTGAATAACGTGAACAGTGTGATGTACATCTTTATGCAAATCTACAGAAAAATCCCCTCCTGACCCTGTGCTCAACATCTGGAGCTGAACAGATGTGAAGTAAACCTGTGGCAATAAAGCTGTAAAGCTGTGTCTGGACTGCTAGTTAATTCCATCTGGAAGACTAGAGAAAGGTAACTAACTAGCTGGTTAGTTTGCATGCAGATGAAAACGAAAACGAAAACAACAACAACAACAACAACAACAACAACAACAACAACAACAACAGTTCCCCGCCCCTTTCAAACCGCCTTAACTAACACAACTGAACACTACAGCATGACTAATCAACAACCCATCACTGGTTTAATTATAAGAGCAGTGACCTGTTTATGTGAACTAAACTAATTTATCATCGCTTACCTTACTGTCATCCATTTTGGATGACCTGCACTTAGAGATCCAAACAGCTAGCTAGCTTGTTAGCTAACCAACCACCTGAACACTTGGTAATCAGCACGTGCAGATGGCCCGATGTCGTCGCGCGCGTTGTGAGAGGATGCACGAGAGTCCAAAAACCCGAGTTTAATCCGTGTCCTCAACAAACTCCGCGTCAAAACACGCACCCAAAACCCCGAGAGTCGCTAATGTTTTTAGCATCGTTTCCGCCCCTTAGACGTTTTCACGGACAGCCCACTGCGCGCGAGCATGTTGGGACTTAGTGTTTCTGTTAAAGGAGTCATGTTTGTTAGTTTGTAGGCGAAAGGACTCGGCTAAATCACGACTCTTATAGGAAAATAGCCCACAAGAGTGTTACTCCTCTTACACCACATGACACTTTTACATTTATTTCAGTGGGCAACCGTTTATAGTTACATTAGAAGGCCAAAAGTATGTGGACACCCGCTTTTCACTTTCACTTCCTGGTGATGGTGTGTTCGGATCATTTTACTGACTCGGATCTTTGAATCTCGTTCAGCAACATGAACGAATCTTTTTTTTTTCTTCTTTCGAGTCATTTCGTTCATTTCAGCAGAATATAATTAAAATGTTACATGTTAAATTCACCGACACATCTAGTACTTAATCAACTATAAAATAAACTATAGGTTAATGCAGCCGCGGCCGAATTATGAGAAACAGAAATGATTCATTCATAGCTTAGCATTAGGTCTTCAGGCTATGCAGTGTGTTAGTTCAAATCAAATCCTGATCCGAGTCGTTTTTTCTTTTGGAACGTCACATTTGACACGTCTGAAACAGAAATGATTAGTTCGTCTCTCGAGGCTTTTGGTTCGAGTCGTTCGTTCATCACGTGACCGGCCCATAGGGTGGATGCAGTGGAGCTGTGACGTGATGAACGAACGACTCGAACCCGAAGACTCAAGAGCTGAACTGATCATTTCTGTTTTTGGTACTGCGTGGTGCATTGCCTATAGGGCAGTCGCCGGAAGCACAAATTGACCCGAACCCGAAGACTCGAGAGGTGAAGTAATCATTTCTGTTTCCGGTACAGAACCTGTAGGGATGTTGCAGCGCATGTGCGGCCAACAAAGAACTAATCGCTCTTTGAGACAACTTGTTGTTCCCGAGTCATATTAAAGATTCGTTCAAAATGAACGAATCGTTCATGAATGACACATAACTACCTCACACCGGTATGTGGTTCTTCTCCAAAATGTTGCCACAAATTTGGAAGCACACGATTGTATAGAATGTCTTTGTATGCTGTAGCATTAACATTTCCCTTCACTGGAACTAAGAGACCAAGACCCGTTCCAGCATCACAACGTCCCTGTGCATGAAGACATGGTGTGTGAAGGTTGGAGTGGAAGAACTCGAGTCTCCTGCACAGAGTCCTGATCTCACTAATGCTCTTGTAGCTGGAATGAGCACAAATCCCCACAGCCACACTCCAAAATCTAGTGGAAAGCCTTCCCAAAAGACTGGAGGTTATTAAAACAGGGGTACTAAATCTTTTGTGTGAACGTGGCAACAAGCACAGATGGCTGTGGTGGTCAGGTGTACACAAACTTTTGGCCAAATAGTGTATATTTCCTCACCGGCCTCTATTTTTGTCTCTCTTCGAGCTAGGATCCCTGCTGAAAAAGAAAATTGTAGAAATTCTCATAGAATTTATAATGGTTATAATGGGAATTAGAGTTTGTTTTTAATGGAAACTGTAATGGTCCCTGTGGGTTCAGTTTTCTGTACTGCTTATCATTACAGGGTCGCGGGGAACCTGGAGCCTGTCCTAGGAGGCATGGGGCACGAGGCAGGGGACACCCTGGCCAGTGTGCCAATCCATCGCAGGGCACCATGTGGGTCTCTACTGGTAATTTGTTGCCTTCTATTGGTGGCATGTTATGTCTAGTGGATACCATCAAGGACCGATAGAACACTTTTGACATTTGGTAATGTTTTTAATGGTTACAGCTGGTGAAATCCATTAGAATTTCTGTGATAGGTTCTATTTTTTTTTTTTTTTCAGCAGGGATGTAAGGAATAACATGCTGGGGTGGTGTGTGTGGTGTGATGTGGTAATGTGTTATTCCGCTTACACCGCTACTTATACGTTTGCCAACGGTTACAATGCGGAAAACTTTCGGACCCTTCCTTGTTTCACGTATTAGAACAAGCGCCTCATATAATATAAACCTACTGTTTGAAGTACAGCCGGAACTACACTACTGTCAGAGCTGTGCTGTTATTAAAAGGTAAATGAATCAGCGCCATCATATTTCGACGACCGTGTATGCATGACAATGCTGTTGAATTCTTTAATCTGATTGGTCAGAAGGTGCGCATTAGTTTTGTATGGCAGCACGGCTCGGACAGGAACGACAGGTTTATTGTATAATTCGTCATTGTTTCTATAGTAACAGCTCTTACACATGGACTTGTACGGTAGAAGCTCCACATAATCTAAGAATAATGATTAACAGATAAAAAGTGAGATATTTATTTCTGCAAAGAATACACTTCGAGGTGGGAACGGCACTCAGCTGTATGTCGTCCCGCATCACACCACCCCAGCGTGGATTATTTTCCTATAATCTTATGCTCAGTCGTGTGTTATTCCTTACTTACAATCTGTATGAAAGGTTTGACTATGGGGTACCATTCGAATCGTGACTGCTTCCTTGGCATGTGAAACATGTACACCACCAAATGCAAATTGTTCAACAGAGTGAGGAACAAGAAAGTAAGCTCTGGTGATGGTCTAAAACGCTCCTCTCGACCGAGCACTTATTGATTTTCCTCTACGCGACGTGTTTTTATGCCCTTTACATATTTCAAAGCTCGCAGGCCGCGAATGACACAACGCTCAGCTCAGCAGGGGTTGCTGCTTTTTAAATACCGCTCAAAAGGTTAAACACAGCAGACTGTGGTTAACCAGACTGTCTAGTGATGAAGGCTCGTATAACGGTATAAGGACGATGATAAGGGTACAACGTAATAAATATGACTATTATTATAATAATATTCTATAACAGAAGCTCTGACTGAAATTCTGGCACGAATTCAAATCACAGATTGTTTTAATACTAGTAGTCGTGTTTCGTTCATGCTTTGTTCACGCTGATTTCTTTGAAGATAGCTGATAAATTGGGTCAGGGATGCTCATCTGTCTCCACTGTCTCAGACATTTCTGCTGATGACTGTAAGCATTCCGCGCCTGAAGTGTAGACTTTCCGCAGGAAACGGCTTTATTTTGATGCGGTCTTGAATGAGCACATACTGTCGTTTAATTGGCTTACAGTCTTCTAGGCTTAAATGGATTATTATTATTATTATTATTATTATTATTATTATTATTATTATTATTATTATTATTGTTTAAATCCCTAACAGTGATCAAAAATAAATGTAGCTAAGTTGAATATTATATTTTTTAAAAACTGAAGTAAATCTACTATGATTTAATTATACTAAAAAACATAGTTCATTACAGTGAACTATATAATCAATACTATATACTACATGAGAGTACATGTAGTTTGTTACTTTCTGCCCTGGAATATAAATAATAATGAAAATTATGAAAAACATTACAATATACCACAGCACGGCTGAATTCTCAAATCTGATTGGTTAGATTTTTGTACACCCGTAGTTCTGTCTGTAACATAAACAGTTTGTCACTGTTGTGTCATGGCCTCCAAACTCTGGAATTCTTTACATCAATCTTTTTTCTTAACACTTTCAATTTTCTTCTCACTCCTGTTTATTTATTTATTTATTTTTATATATGAGACCTTGGGTATGAGAAATGCATTATAGAAATTAAACATATTATTATCCATCCATCCATCTTCTATACCACTTATCCTACAGGGTCACAGGGAACCTGGAGCCTATCCCAGGGGGCATGGGGCACAAGGCGGGGTACACCCTGGACGGGGTGCCAGTCCATCGCAGGGCACAATCACATACACACTCACACACCCATTCATACACTACGGACACTTTGGACACGCCAATCAGCCTACCGTGCATATGTTTGGACTGGGGGAGGAAACCGGAGTACCCGGAGGAAACCCCCGCAGCACGGGGAGAACATGCAAACTCCACACACACACACAGCGGCAGGAATCGAACCCCCGACCCTGGAGGTGGGAGGCGAACATGCTAAACACTAAGCCACTGTGCACCCAAACATATTATTATTATTATTATTATTATTATTATTATTATTATTATTAGTAGTAGTAGTAGTAGTAGTAGTAGTAGTAGTAGTGGTATTATTAT